>NC_053424.1:46051524-46103577 GCF_007990345.1 Gossypium hirsutum
AGTTAAGATTCGGCCTAGGTGGAGTTTGTGTTAAGCCATTGCATGCTAAATATGAAGCTTGTTAATGATGCATGTGATGGTGGCTTGATGATTCTTGAACCTCCTTTTTAGCATTTTTGAGTGAGCACATTGTGCATTGGTTGCTAAATGGAGAAGAATCGGCTAGCAAGTTGTGTGCTAAGGCCGAATATAACTTTTGCATGTTAATGAGCAATGCATGTGTTAAATTGATGGAAAGGGAGAGGATGCTTTACTAGTGTGTATATGTGTGTATTAGCCAAGTTTTGAACTTGAAACAAAAGGGTGTTTAGTCAATACAAGTGACCATACTTGTAGAATGTATTAAGTGTTGAAATCGGCCCCAAAATAGACATGCATATTCGGCCAAGGGGGAAAAATTAGCTAAAATGTTGAGTTTGATTCATGATTCCGTACATATGTGACTTTATGTCTAATGTATAAATATGGGCTAAGTGCCTTGTGTTCCTCTTTTCGATGCTCAAATGATTAAATCAATTATTGTTAATTAAGCTCAAGAGCAAGGGAATAATCCGATAAAGGGAAGGAAAATGGTCGAATAGCTATCGGAATCGTTCGACAACACCCGAGGTAAGTCTTGATAAGAGAGCTTAATTATGATGTGATTAGATCATGTTTTAAGCAAATTAAAATCATGCTCTTTGTGTGGCTATTGAGCGAATTTGCAAGAATGATAAATGTCTTGTGTTTGAGTTTTGCTAACGAAAATGAATACGAATGGGCCATGATTTATTGTTAAATGTGCATGGTTATTTGAATGATGTCCGGGCTAAGTCCCGAAGGCTTGTGCTAAGTGACAATATCCGGACTAAGATCCGAAGGCATTTGTGCGAGATACTAATTCCGGGCTAAGCCCGAAGGCATTTGTGCGAGATACTAATTCCGGGCTAAGCCCGAAGGCATTTGTACGAGATACTATTCCGGGCTAAGCCCGAAGGCATTTGTGCGAGTTACTAAATCCGGGTTAAGTCCCGAAGGCATTTG
This sequence comes from Gossypium hirsutum, assembly GCF_007990345.1. Classification (NCBI taxonomy): domain Eukaryota; kingdom Viridiplantae; phylum Streptophyta; class Magnoliopsida; order Malvales; family Malvaceae; genus Gossypium; species Gossypium hirsutum. The sequence continues at coordinate 46,052,548 of NC_053424.1, forward strand.
TACGAATTACTATAACCGGGCTATGTCCCGAAGGCATTTGAACGAGGAGCTATATCCGGTTAAATTCCGAAGGTACGTGATTTGGGAATGAATGAACTTGCTGTAAAATTCCAGTTAATACTCTCGAAACATCCCAACATTGAGGTATGTTTCGTATGTGCTTGAATTTAGTTGAGCCCTTACAAATAAGTATTCGCTCAGTTGATAAACGAGCTACCGGCCTTTGGCTGAGTTGATCTTTTGTGTATGTACATAAGGGTTGATAATGTGAAGCAAGTACGATATCGTAAATTTGTGCATATGAAATTATCCGTTTAGCTATATGAATGCTATACTTTTGTTGTGCTGGAATTCCTTGCTCAAAACTTACTAAGCATAAATTGCTTACTCCGTTTCATTGCTCCTCTGTTTTATAGATTTGGTTCTCCAGCTATCGGACTCGGGATCTTGAAGTCAAAGTCGCCCACACTATCAAAGCCCCCCTTTTGGTACAATTTTGGTTGAACTTCGAAATGGCATGTATAGGACTACCCGTTTGTTGTGGGTCGTGGACCCTTTGGACTTGTATAAATTTTGGATAGCCATGCGAAAATGGCTTATATGTGTTTGAGTATAATGTTATAATCATTTGGTGTGGATATGCTTGACAAGGATTGGCCACGGGGATGGTTAATCACTTTCATAAATTGTGCTATTTATGCAAAAAGGGCTAGTTGAATCATGGAAACCATGAAATAGGTAAAGTCTACCTTAAAGGCAGATGCTGACAGCAGCAGTGATGTAGATTTGGAAAATCACTAAAAATAGTAGGAATAGAATTAAATAGTGAATAAATTATGTAAACAAACCTTGATGAATCTACTTTCATAGGAAAGTAACGAAACAATCATACGGACAGTATGTTAAGAGATATTCAGGTTCTCGTGAGACAGGGCCAGAACGGTTTCTGGATTCCCTGTTCCGACTTTGGAAATTCATTATAAATTAACCAGAGATAATTAGGAGTCATACCATATATGTATAGATTCTATCTGAGTCTAGTTTCTATAGAAACAAACGGCATCAGTATTGGAGCCTGTACAAGGAGATATCCAAGTCGTAATGCGCAAAGGTCAGGGTAGTCGATCCCTGTAACATGGGAGACTTTGACTAATAAACTGTTCTAATTGGCCTGACCAAAAATTCTAGAAAAAAATATGTAGATGGGAATATGAGTCTAGTTTCAGGGAAAAATCACGAAACTGATTTTCGAGTTGTGAAACTCAAGATATGATTTTTAAAGCGACTAGTACGCAGATTGGTAGTGTCTGGGAAATATTTTTTTATAAGGGGTTTAAAGTCTGTTAACACCTCGTGTTCGACTCCGGTGTCGGTCTCGGGTTCGGGGTGTTACAATTTGATTGGTATCAGAGCTACGGTTTAGTCGATTCTAGGACTACCGTAATGCGTTGGGTCTAGCTATACATGCCATTTTATGTGATTACTTGATAGTGTGGTGATTTCTGACAATTGTAAATGTGTTTATTTATAGTAATGGATCCCGATCACAACCGAGAGGTAGCTGATGATCTTGAGAGTGTAGCGCCTGCTCCCGCACAAGGGACAGCGCCGGCGGACTCTCAACCTAATGCTAGTAACCCGAATGATGAAGCTAGACAAGCTTTGTATAGCGTGATGAATGATTGGTTCAACCAATACATTCGAACTAATACGGCTGTCCCACAACCTCCATTCCCAACTAATACCACCCCCGCACCTACAATACCTCCGGTAACTGACCAAATAAGGTCAAATAAGCCCCCAGTTGACAGAATCCGAAAACATGGGGCTACTGAATTTAAAGCTACGGATAGCGACGATGCCGAGCAAGCTGAATTTTGGTTGGACAACACTATCCGGGTACTCGATGAGCTATCTTGTACACCCGATGATTGCCTAAAGTGTACTATCTCCTTGCTACGTGATTCTGCCTATTATTGGTGGAGTACTCTGACTTCTGTTGTGCCCGAGAGCAAGTAACTTGGGAGTTTTTCCAAACTGAGTTTCGAAAAAAGTATATCAGTCAGAGATTTGTTGATCAAAAACGGAAGGAATTTCTTGAGCTTAAGCAAGGTTCCATGTCAGTTACTGATTACGAGCGAAAATTTGTTAGACTTAGTAGATACGCTTGGGAATGTGTTTCGTCTGAGGCTATCATGTGTAAACGCTTCGAGGATGGGCTGAATGAAGATATAAAAATGTTCGTTGGCGTTCTTGAAATACGAGAGTTCGTAGTACTGGTCGAGCGAGCTTGTAAAGCCGAAGAGCTTAGAAAAGAAAAACAAAAAGTTGATGTGGGAACTGGAGAGTTTCGTAAAAGATCTTCGGGAAAGTCTCTTCAACAGGCATCGAAGAAATTTCGAGATGATGCGGGCCAGTTTAGAGGCACTTCGGGCCTTTTTAGACGAGATCGTGATCGACCCCCTGTGGGTACACGAGGCACTTCGGTCGTCAGTGTTGGGAATGAACGTCGAGATAGAACGAAATGCCGATATTGCGGTAAATGGCATTCGGGGAGTTGTAGATTCCCTGACCGCTCCTGTTACAAGTGCGGATCAGTTGACCACTTCATTAAAGATTGCCCGAGGTTGTTTGAACAGAATGAAAATCAGAGTGGGAAACCGGGTGCTACCACTGCTCGAGGTAGACCATCTGGAAATACGGGCAATGCTAGTGGTGGTCAGAGAGGATCTAGAGATGCTACGACCAGATCCGAGGCTCGTGCGCCTGCTAGAGCTTATGCTATACGTGCCCGCGAGGATGCTTCTTCGCCTGATGTTATTACCGGTACTTTTACTCTCTTTGATACTAATGTAATTGCTTTGATTGACCCCGGTTCTACTCATTCTTACATATGTGAAACCTTAGCATCCAGTAAGACTTTACCTATTGAGTCTACTGAGTTCGTAATTCAGGTGTCAAATCCCTTGGGTCGTTACGTGCTTGTCGACAAAGTGTGTAAGAAATGTCCCCTAGAAATTCGAGGTTCCTGTTTTCCGGCGGACTTGATGCTTTTGCCGTTTGATGAATTTGATGTTATTCTTGGTTTGGATTGGTTGACCGCGCATGATGCGGTTGTGAATTGCAAAAGCAAGACTATTGATTTGAGGTGCGCAAATAACGAAGTAATCCGAGTTGAGTCTACGGACTTGGAGGGGATGCCAGCTGTAATATCAGCAATGTTGGCCCAGAAATATGTAAGAAAAGGGTGCGAAGCATACCTTGCGTATGTACTGGATGACAAAGAATTAGACAAGAAACCCGAATCTGTGCCGGTGGTTTGTGAATACCCGGATGTTTTTCCTGAAGGATTACCGGGTTTACCACCTGTTTGGGAGGTAGAGTTTGGTATTGAGCTTGTACCTGGGACTACGCCGATTTCGATAGCTCCGTATCGTATGGCACCAACCGAGTTAAAAGAGTTGAAAGCTCAGTTGCAAGAATTGACGGATAGAGGTTTTGCTCGACCAAGTTTCTTACCTTGGGGTGCACCAGTATTGTTCGTGAAAAAGAAGGACGGAACCATGAGGTTGTGCATTGACTATCGTCAACTGAATAAAGTGACGATAAAGAACAAATATCCGTTACCGCGTATCGATGATTTGTTCGACCAACTGAAGGGAGCCTCAATGTTCTCAAAAATAGATTTGAGATCGGGCTATTATCAGTTGCGAATTCGAGATTCGGACATACCCAAAATTGCTTTCAGAATGGGATATGGTCACTACGAGTTCTTAGTGATGCCGTTTGGGCTCACAAATGCCCCTGCGGTATTTATGGATTTGATGAATCGGATCTTCAGACCATATTTGGATCGGTTCGTAGTTGTGTTCATTGATGACATCTTGGTCTATTCAAGAGATGAGACCGAACATGCTGAGCATCTGAGGCTAGTGTTGCAAATTTTGCGGGATAAGCAGTTATATGCTAAGTTCAGTAAGTGTGAGTTTTGGTTAAGAGAGGTTAGCTTCTTGGGTCATGTGGTATCCGCATCGGGTATTCGAGCTGACTCGAGCAAAATTTCAGCCATACTTAACTGGAAGCCTCCAAGAAATATTACCGAAGTTCGGAGCTTCCTGGGACTCGCCGGTTATTACCGACGATTTGTCAAAGGTTTCTCGATGATAGCCACACCAATGACGAAGCTACTTCAAAAGGATGTTAAGTTCGAATGGACGGAGAAATGTCAGAAAAGTTTTGATCAACTAAAAACTTATTTGACTGAAGCTCCAATTTTAGTGCAACCCGAATCAGGCAAAGAGTTTGTCATTTATAGTGACGCATCCCTACTTGGGTTGGGTTGCGTATTGATGCAAGAAGTTCGAGTGGTGGCCTATGCGTCGAGACAATTAAAGCCACATGAGAAAAATTATCCGACCCATGATCTTGAACTAGCTGCCATCGTATTTGCTTTAAAAATATGGCGACATTACTTATTTGGTGAGAAGTGCCATGTATTTTCGGATCACAAAAGTCTCAAAAATTTGATGACTCAAAGAGACTTAAATCTGCGACAAAGACGTTGGCTTGAGTTGTTGAAAGATTACGAGCTTGTCATTGATTACCACCCGGGAAAGGCTAATATGGTTGCGGACGCCTTAAGCCGGAAATCATTGTTTGCTTTACGAGCGATGAATGTGCACTTGTCTGTTCTACCCGACAATGTGTTAATAGCTGAATTAAAAGCCAAACCATTATTGATTCATCAAATTCGTGAAGCCCAGAAAGTTGATGGTGGATTGGTTGCAAAACGGGCTGAGTGTGCTCCGAACAAGGAATCAGAGTTTCAAATTAATGATGATGATTGTTTGAGGTTCAGAAGTCGTTTGTGTATTCCAAGGAGTTCGGAACTCATTTCGATGATTCTGAACGAAGCCCATTGTAGCCGAATGTCAAGTCACCCGGGGAGTACGAAAATGTACAACGATTTGAAACGTTGGTTTTGGTGGCATGGTATGAAACGAGACATCTCCGACTTTGTTTCGAGATGTTTAATATGTCAACAAGTGAAAGCGGAACATCAAGTGCCTTCAGGATTACTTCAGCCGATCATGATACCCGAGTGGAAATGGGATCGAGTCACAATGGACTTTGTGACCGGACTGCCATTGTCAACAAGTAAGAAGGATGCGATTTGGGTTGTTGTTGATAGACTGACTAAGTCGGCTCACTTTATCCCCGTGTGTATGGATTTTTCATTGGATAGACCAGTTGAATTGCACGTTTCTCAGATTGTGAGATTACACGGGGTACCTATTTCTATCGTGTCAGATAGAGATCCGAGATTCACCTCGCGATTTTGGAGGAAATTGCAAGAAGCTTTGGGTACCAAGCTGCATTTTAGCACTGCTTTTCATCCCCAAACCGATGGTCAATCTGAGCGGATAATTCAGATACTTGAGGATATGTTGAGATGTTGCATCCTCGAGTTCAGTGGTTCATGGGAACGGTATTTACCTTTGATTGAATTAGCTTACAATAATAGTTTTCAATCAAGTATTAAGATGGCACCTTACGAGGCTTTGTACGGTCGTAAATGCCGTACACCGTTGTTTTGGACCGAGCTCGGTGAAAGTAAAATTTTTGGAGTTGATTTGATTAAGGATGCTGAACAGAAAGTAAAGGTAATTCGTGAAAGTCTGAAAGCAGCCACAGATCGTCAAAAATCGTATGCGGATTTGAAACGAAAGGACATTGAATATCAGGTGGGAGATAAAGTGTTCCTTAAAGTTTCGCCTTGGAAAAAGGTACTCAGGTTTGGCCGTAAGGGCAAGTTGAGCCCGAGATTCATTGGGCCGTACGAAATCTCCGAACGAGTTGGTCCGGTTGCGTATAGATTGATTTTGCCCCCTGAGCTTGAAAAGATTCACGACGTCTTTCATGTTTCGATGCTTCGACGCTATCGATCTGATCCATCGCACATAATTAGCCCATCAGAGGTTGAAATTCAAGCCGATATGAGTTATAAAGAAGAGCCGATGCATATCCTAACTCGTGAAGTGAAGGAGTTGCGAAACAAAAGGGTTCCGTTAGTAAAGGTGTTATGGCTCAAACACGGGATCGAGGAAGCTACTTGGGAAACCGAGAGCTCGATGAAAGAACGATACCCAAACCTATTTACCGGTAAGATTTTCGGGGACGAAAATTTCTTAAGTGGGGGAGAGTTGTGACAGCCCAAAATTGACCCTAGTCGGGAAGTGGTTTCGGGACCACAAAACCGAGTCATAAAAATAATTGATTTCCATATTCTATGCTTATTATGTGTGTACATGAGTATGTGGAAGTTTCATTCTCCAATTTTGCCAATTGCATGAGAAATTATTAAATAGGGATTGATATGAGACATGGTGAAAATATGATAGGCTAATTTAAAATGGTCTATTAATGCATGTTGTGAAAATGATGGGTTTGCATGTCAAATTACCCAAAATTTGAGCTAGTGGTTGGCCATGCTATGGGTGGAAACATGTTGGGAACATGTTGGCCTAGTGAGGTATGTAGGAAAAAAATAAAATAAGGGGCATGGGCATAAAATAATGAAAAGGAGTATGATGAATACAAAAAAAAAATGTGTAGTTGTTTTCCCCCCCATTGCCGTGAGCTAAAGAAAAGAAAGGAGAAAATTTTTGTTCATCCTTTCTCATCTTCATTTAGCCGAAACTAGAAAGAAAAAAACAAAGAAAAAAAAATGCTCATCCTTTGGTTCATCCTTGGCCAAAAAGTTTAAGGAGGAAGGAAGAAGAAAGGTTGAAGAGGTTCGGCCATGCATGTAGCTAGGCTAAGGTATGTTTGATGATGTTCCATGAGATGCATGCATGTTTTAGTTGTTAGCTTGAGTTCTACCTAGCCCATGGTCTAAATCTTGCTATGTGATGGAAATGACACTCGGCCATGGATGCATCATTCTTGGTTGATGTTTGATGTTGTGGTGATGAGGCATGAGGATGAGTTAAGATTCGGCCTAGGTGGAGTTTGTGTTAATGCCATTGCATGCTAAATATGAAGCTTGTTAATGATGCATGTGATGGTGGCTTGATGATTCTTGAACCTCCTTTTTAGCATTTTTGAGTGAGCACATTGTGCATTGGTTGCTAAATGGAGAAGAATCGGCTAGCAAGTTGTGTGCTAAGGCCGAATATAACTTTTGCATGTTAATGAGCAATGCATGTGTTAAATTGATGGAAAGGGAGAGGATGCTTTACTAGTGTGTATATGTGTGTATTAGCCAAGTTTTGAACTTGAAACAAAAGGGTGTTTAGTCAATACAAGTGACCATACTTGTAGAATGTATTAAGTGTTGAAATCGGCCCCAAAATAGACATGCATATTCGGCCAAGGGGGAAAAATTAGCTAAAATGTTGAGTTTGATTCATGATTCCGTACATATGTGACTTTAATGTCTAATGTATAAATATGGGCTAAGTGCCTTGTGTTCCTCTTTTCGATGCTCAAATGATTAAATCAATTTATTTGTTTAATTAAGCTCAAGAGCAAAGGGGAACTAAATCCGATAAAGGGAAGGAAAAAGTGGTCGAATAGCTATCGGAATCGTTCGACAACACCCGAGGTAAGTTCTTGAGTAAGAGAGCTTAAATTATGATGTGATTAGATCATGTTTTAAGCAAATTAAAATCATGCTCTTTGTGTGGCTATTGAGCCGAATTTGCAAGAATGATAAATGTCTTGTGTTTGAGTTTTGCTAACGAAAATGAAATACGAATGGGCCATGATTTATTGTTAAATGTGCATGGTTATTTGAATGATGTCCGGGCTAAGTCCCGAAGGCTTGTGCTAAGTGACAATATCCGGACTAAGATCCGAAGGCATTTGTGCGAGATACTAATTCCGGGCTAAGCCCGAAGGCATTTGTGCGAGATACTAATTCCGGGCTAAGCCCGAAGGCATTTGTACGAGATACTAATTCCGGGCTAAGCCCGAAGGCATTTGTGCGAGTTACTAAATCCGGGTTAAGTCCCGAAGGCATTTGTACGAATTACTATAACCGGGCTATGTCCCGAAGGCATTTGAACGAGGAGCTATATCCGGTTAAATTCCGAAGGTACGTGATTTGGGAATGAATGAACTTGCTGTAAAATTCCAGTTAATACTCTCGAAACATCCCAACATTGAGGTATGTTTCGTATGTGCTTGAATTTAGTTGAGCCCTTACAAATAAGTATTCGCTCAGTTGATAAACGAGCTACCGGCCTTTGGCTGAGTTGATCTTTTGTGTATGTACATAAGGGTTGATAATGTGAAGCAAGTACGATATCGTAAATTTGTGCATATGAAATTATCCGTTTAGCTATATGAATGCTATACTTTTGTTGTGCTGGAATTCCTTGCTCAAAACTTACTAAGCATAAATTGCTTACTCCGTTTCATTGCTCCTCTGTTTTATAGATTTGGTTCTCCAGCTATCGGACTCGGGATCTTGAAGTCAAAGTCGCCCACACTATCAAAGCCCCCCCTTTTGGTACAATTTTGGTTGAACTTCGAAATGGCATGTATAGGACTACCCGTTTGTTGTGGGTCGTGGACCCTTTGGACTTGTATAAATTTTGGATAGCCATGCGAAAATGGCTTATATGTGTTTGAGTATAATGTTATAATCATTTGGTGTGGATATGCTTGACAAGGATTGGCCACGGGGATGGTTAATCACTTTCATAAATTGTGCTATTTATGCAAAAAGGGCTAGTTGAATCATGGAAACCATGAAATAGGTAAAGTCTACCTTAAAGGCAGATGCTGACAGCAGCAGTGATGTAGATTTGGAAAATCACTAAAAATAGTAGGAATAGAATTAAATAGTGAATAAATTATGTAAACAAACCTTGATGAATCTACTTTCATAGGAAAGTAACGAAACAATCATACGGACAGTATGTTAAGAGATATTCAGGTTCTCGTGAGACAGGGCCAGAACGGTTTCTGGATTCCCTGTTCCGACTTTGGAAATTCATTATAAATTAACCAGAGATAATTAGGAGTCATACCATATATGTATAGATTCCTATCTGAGTCTAGTTTCTATAGAAACAAACGGCATCAGTATTGGAGCCCTGTACAAGGAGATATCCAAGTCGTAATGCGCAAAGGTCAGGGTAGTCGATCCCTGTAACATGGGAGACTTTGACTAATAAACTGTTCTAATTGGCCTGACCAAAAATTCTAGAAAAAAATATGTAGATGGGAATATGAGTCTAGTTTCAGGGAAAAATCACGAAACTGATTTTCGAGTTGTGAAACTCAAGATATGATTTTTAAAGCGACTAGTACGCAGATTGGCAGTGTCTGGGAAATATTTTTTTATAAGGGGTTTAAAGTCTGTTAACACCTCGTGTTCGACTCCGGTGTCGGTCTCGGGTTCGGGGTGTTACACACTGAGTGAGTATATAACTCAATAAGTCATAAGCAATGCACTACCATACATTAATAACATTATCACAAGAGGAAACAAAATGGAACGAGGCTAGTTACTCCATCCACACCGAACCATACCATAGTTCCTTAGGCCTATCGGTTCCATCTCATACCAAGTCATGCATTCACATTCCATATACTAATTGATAGGATATTTGGGGCATTTTTCCATGGATGCTTTCATTCTCGTTACATTCATGCAACTAAATAACATTCCCTCTAATCCACGATGAGTCTCATGTACGTCACTACAAGCATAATTATCACATAGGTTCAAAACTTACCAAGCAAGAATTCCAAATATAAGCATAACGTCTATTAGCCACGAACTCAAGACACTTACTCGTCCGCTGTCCGTGACCAACTCAATAAGGTCGCACACTTAGTGTCAATAGTGCTTCAAAAAAAAATATATAGTAAGTCCGCACACTTAGTGTTATATAATAAAACTCGCACACTTAGTGCTTACATAATCAAACTCGCACCCTTAGTGCTTACATAATCAAACTTGCACACTTAGTGCTATGCAATTTAAACCCGCACACTTAGTGCCAATCTCATGATCATAATTGTTTATACCCGCACACTTAGTGCTGAAATCTACATTTCAATACACCTCACCTCTTTTCTTTTTCATTCAATACTTTCATCACCCCATGCATACGTGTATATATATATTTATCATTTTATTCGACATAATTACATAGACGTTATGACTATTTAAATCAATACCAAATATATGCTTAATGACTTACTTTATGTTGGGTAAGACGGTTCCAACTCGGCTACTCGATGATCTTTTCTTTTCCTTTGCTTGATTCTCCTTGTGCTTAATCAATAAATCAATTAGTTTAACCATCTTGCTAAACATTCATACTTCAATTACACATGCATATGTATGTTTGTATATTCGGCAATGACAATGGTAATTTAGCAAACCTTAATTTAACTTATAATTGTTCATAACACATTTAAAGCATCCACTCCATTCCATCATTTTAAAGCACATACATTACTCAATATTATCCAAGTTCACATTCGGCATTTTCACAAATACACATGCCGATTTCATTCACTCATCTCTAATGTTAATTAAGAAATGCCGAATGTCACCAACTAAATGGCATACACACACTCACATGCATAAAAGTCATCCACACCTCCTATAGCTCATTCGGCATTCACAAAATCATACCATTAGAATTCATGTACAATACCGAACCTTTAGACATTCAAACATCTGCCCTATTCTTTTCAAATCATCTAAACGGCAACACTCACATTCTAGCATTTAAATACAAAACATTTATTCAAGTAACTAAGCAAGTCCAAGTTCGGCTATTACACATATAAATACTATCAAATTAAATTTTTAACTAGATCAAACATCTCTCATCAACATTTATTCATTAAAACATAAAGAAAATAATCAAATCTCTTCATTAACCACCATGGCCGAATGCTCCATTCACCACCCAAATCCAAATTTTTAACATGGGCAAAGTAAGGAACTTAGTAACTAACTTAAAATAAGCTAAAATTTCAAAATCTAACATGAATTACTAACCTTGTTTTAAGCTTAAGATGGCCGAATGCTATATCCCTTTTCTTCTTTAAAGTTCGGCTACTAAGGGAGAAGATGAAACCAACATTTTGTCTTTCTTTTGTTTATCTATTATCCTTTCTTTTTCTTTTCTTTAGCTCACGGCCATAGGGGGGGGAGAAACAACCACACATTTTTTTGTTTTCATTTCTTTATTACCCATACTCCCTATTTTATTTTTTTCTAACATACCTCACTAAGCCAACATGTTCCCAACATGTTTCCACTCATAGCATGGCCGGCCACTAGCTCAAATTTTGGGTAATTTGACATGCAAACCCATCATTTTCATAACATGCATTAATAGGCCACTTTACATTTGCCTAGCACATTTCTAAATTTTCTCACATAAGTCCTATTTAATAAAATTCACTTACAATTAACAAAATTTGAACATGAAATTTTCACACATGCATATATACATATAATAAACATCAAATATGATGGCTAATTATTAGTATGACTCGATTTTGTGGTCCCGAAACCACTCCCCGACTAGGGTTAATTTTGGGCTGTCACAAAAGCCTAGTAATCTTGTTTTGGAGGCAGACCACCCCGTCATCTCGATAATTTTAGTGGTAGTCGAGGTACTACCAGGGATACAACAGTTAGATCTGAGGTACGAGCACCTGTAAGAACATATGCTATTCGTGATGCCTCTGCACCAGACGTCATTACTAGTACCTTTTCTCTACTTGATACTAATATTACTGATCTTGGTTCCACATATTCATACATATGCACAAACTTAGTGACTATTAAAAATATACCTGTTGATTTCACTGAATTTGTGGTTAAAGTTTCAAACCCCCTGGACCAGTGTGTTATGGTGGATAAAGTTTGTAAGAACTGTCCGATGATGGTAAAAGGTTATTGCTTTTCGGCTAAGTTGATGTTATTGCCATTTGATGAATTTGATATGATCTTGAACTGATTGGTTAACCCAATAGGATGTAGTGGTGAATTATTTCATGTTGAATCTGATAAACTGGATGGAATTCCTAATGTGATTTTGGCAATATTAACACAGAATTATGTCAAAAAGGGATACTAAAGTATTTGTGTTGGATACTAAAGTATCTGAGTCAAATATTTAGTCAGTGTTGGTTGTATGTGAATTTCCTAATATATTCCTAGAAGAATTACCTGATTTACCACCAGATAGAGAAGTGGAATTCTCTATAGGTCTTGTTCCGCGTACAACACCTATATCTGTAGTACCTTACAGGATCGCTCCTACTGAATTGAAAGAGCTGAAAGTATGGTTGCTAGATTTGATTGACAGACGTTTTGCTCGACCTAGTTTCTCACATTGGGGTGTGCTGGTTCTATTTGTAAAGAAGAAGGATGGATTGTTGCAGCTGTGTATTAATTACAGACAGCTCAACAAAGTTACAATAAAGAACAAGTATTCTTTGCCTTGTATTGATGACCTGTTTGACCAGTTAAAATGTGCCACTGTATTTTCCAAGATTGATCTCTGTTCTATCTATTATCAATTACGGGTAAAAGATTTAGATGTGTTAAAGACAACTTTTAGATCCAGGTATGGACACTATGAGTTTCTTGTGATGCCATTTGGCTTGACAAATGCACCTGCAGTGTTTATGGATATGATGAATAGAATTTTCAGCCCGTATTTGGACAGGTTTGTGGTGGTATTTATAGATGATATTTTGGTTTACTCTTGAGATGAAAATGAACATGCTGAGCATTTGAGAATAGTATTGCAAACTCTGCGAGAGAAACAACTGTATGCCAAATTCAGTAAATGTGAATTTTAGCTATGGGAAATTAGTTTTATTGGGCATATAGTATCTGCTGAAGGTGTCAGGGTAGACCCAAATAAAATTTTAAGCATTTTTAATTAGAAGCCACCGAAGAATGTGTCAGAATTCTGAAGTTTTTTGGGACTAGCTTGTTGCTATCGAAGATTTGTAAAAGGATTTTCAATGATAGCTTCTCCAATGACTCGTTTGCTACAGAAAGATGTAAAGTTTGAATGGACTGACAAATGCCAACAGAGTCTTGACAGATTAAAAGCTTTATTAACAGAAGCACTAGGGTTAGTTTATCTAGAATCGGGTAAGGAATTTATAATCTACAGTGATACGTCATTAAATGGTTTAGGCTATGTTTTGATGCAAGAAGGTAAAGTAGTAGCCTATGCTTCAAGATAGCTAAAACCACATGAAAGAAACTACCCGACATATGATCTTAAATTGGCAGCCATTGTGTTTGCATTAAAAATCTGGCGGCATTACTTATTTGGTGAAAAATGTCACATATTCACCGATCATAAAAGTCTAAAGTATTTGATGTTACAGAAAGATTTGAATTTAAGACAGCACAGATGGCTTGAATTACTCAAAGATTATGATCTTGTTATTGATTATCATCCGAGAAAAGCAAATGTAATGGCAAATGCTTTGAATAGAAAAGCTCTGTATACTTTGCAAGCAATGAATACTCGATTGTCACTATTTGATGATGGTTCAATTATAACTGAGTTAAAAGCAAGACCAACATTTTTGCAGCAGATCTCTGAAGCTCAAAAAAATGATAGTAAGTTGTAAGCAAAATGAATACAGAGTGAATCGACTCCTGATTTAGAATTTCAGATCGGGACTGGTGGTTGTTTGTTAATCAGAGGTAGAGTATGTGTACCGAAAGTTTTAGAACTAGTATTGATTGGCCAAACCTAAAATTCTGGAAATTTTATGGATGGAAGATATACGAGTCTATATTCAGGAAAAATTAACGGAAAGTGATTTGGAGTTTTGTAGCTCCAGTTATAAATGATTTAGTGACTATTGCTCAGAAAAACAGCTTGTGCTGAATTTGAGATTGTGTTGTAAACCTTGATAAACTTGTTCTAGTTGCTCATGAGCTATCGATTAAACCCATACGTGAATTCTAAATTGTGATATTGGAAAATGATAGATGTAGATTCAGCCAAGAGAGTGTATGTATGTAATAAGGCCTAATGGCCGATGTGATGAATGTGAAAGTGTATGTATATGTGATAAGGCCTAATGGCCGATGTGATGAATGTGAAAGTGTATGTATATATGTGATAAGGCCTAATGGCCGATGTGATGAATGTGAAAGTGTATGTATATCTGTAATAAGGCCTAATAGCCGATGTGATGAATGTGAAAGTGTATATGTGTGATAAGGCCTAATAGCCGACGTGATGAATGTGAAAGTGTATATGTGTGATAAGGCCTAATAGTCGACGTGATGAATGTGACGTGAAAACGATTAGCAGCTTGTTTGGGAAATGTCAAATAAGTGGTTTGAAGTCTGTTAACACCTCGTGTTCGACTCCGGCGACGGTCTCGGGTTCGAGGGGTTACAATTTTATTGGTATCAGAGCCATGGTTTAGTCGGTTCTAGAACTACCATAGCACGTATGAGTCTAGCTATACATGCCTTAATGTTAATGTTTAAATGTGTGATGACTTCTGACGGTTAAAATTTTTGTTTTGATTAGTAAATGGATCCCGGTGTAGAGAGAACCTTGGCGGATGACGTTGAAAGTGTAGCGGCTGCTCCTGCACAAGGGACGCCGCCTGTTGAACCTCAGTCATCTGCGAATAATCAAGGTGAGGGGGCTAAACAAGACTTCTTTACCATGATGAATGAGTGGGTTGCGCAATATGCTCGAACCAATCCGGCTGTCCAACAATTCCTGAATTTGAATAATCCACCCCAAGAGCCCGTAATGCCATCAGTCACTGATCCTGTGAGGCTGAGTAAGCCACCTGTAGACTTGATTAGGAAGCGCGGGGCTGAGGAGTTCAGGGCAATAGTTACTGATGATGCTGAAAGGGCTGAGTTCTGGCTTGATAACACCATTCGGGTGTTTGATGAACTGTCATGCACACCCGATGAATGTCTAAAGTGTGCTATATCCTTGTTGCGGGACTCAGCCTACTATTGGTGGAGGACCCTGATTTCCATAGTCCCAAACGAACGAGTTACTTGGGACTTCTTTCAAATGGAATTTCGAAAGAAATATATTAGTCAACGGTTCATTGATCAAAAGCGCAAGGAATTCATGGAACTTAAGCAAGGCCGTATGACACTATCTGAATACGAACATGAATTCGTAAGACTCAGTAGGTATGCCCGGGAGTGTGTAGCTGATGAGGTTGCTATGTGCAAAAGATTCGAAGAAGGATTGAATGAAGATTTAAGGCTACTAGTGGGTATTTTGGAGATAAAAGAATTCGTAACACTAGTCGAACGAGCCTGCAAGGCGGAAGAACTTGGAAAGGAGAAGAAGAAGGCTGAATTTGAAGCTAGAGACTATCGTAAAAGATTGATGGGTAAAGCTCCGTTCTCAGCTGTAAAGAAGTTCAGGGAGGACACTAATAAGACGAGGACGACTGCGAGAATTTCCATCAGAGCACGACCATCGACAGACTCCCGAGCTACTTCGGTAGCTAGTGTGGGCAATAATCGTCAAGAGAAACCTGAATGTCCCAAATGCGGGAGACGACACCTAGGTGAATGTTGGGGTAAGTCTACTAACAGGGCCTGTTACGGATGCGGTTCGAAGGACCACTTCATTAGAGATTGCACGGAGCTTGATGAGAAGAATAAGATTCAAGGTGCAAGACCTAGTGGAGTGACAACTAGAGGTAGACCACCGAGAATTTTAGGAGGTAGGGGTGGTAGTCAGAGAGGGGCCTCTGATACGGCTGTTCGAGCTGAGAACCGTACTCCTGCTAGAGCTTATGCCATTCGCGCACGAGAGGAGGCATCCTCCCCCGACGTCATCACTGGTGCCTTCACTCTCTTTGATACTAATGTGATTGCATTGATTGACCCTGGCTCTACTCATTCATATGTATGCGAAACTTAGCATCCAGTAAGACTCTACCTGTTGAGTCTACTGAGTTCGTAATTCGAGTGTCAAACCCTTTGGGTCAATGCGTACTTGTTGATAAAGTGTGTAAGAGATGCCCTCTAATAATCCGAGAATCCTGTTTTCCGGCCGATTTGATGCTTTTGCCGTTTGACGAATTTGATGTTATTCTTGGTTTGGATTGGTTGACCGCGCATGATGCGGTTGTGAATTGCAAAAGCAAGACTATTGATTTGAGGTGCGCAAATAACGAGATAATCCGAGTTGAGTCTACGGACTTAAGGGGGTTGCCAGCTGTAATATCAGCAATGTTGGCCCAGAAATATGTAAGAAAAGGGTGCGAAGCATACCTTGCGTATGTACTTGATGACAAAGAATTAGAAAAGAAACTCGAATCTGTGCCGGTGGTTTGTGAATACCCGGATGTTTTTCCTGAAGAGTTAACGGGTTTGCCACCTGTTCGGGAGATAGAGTTTGGTATTGAGCTTGTACCTGGAACTACGCCAATTTCGATAGCTCCGTATCGTATGGCACTAACCGAGTTAAAGGAATTGAAAGCTCAATTGCAAGAGTTGACGGATAGAGGTTTCGCTCGACCAAGTTTCTCACCTTGGGGTGCACCAGTATTGTTCGTGAAAAAGAAGGACGAAACCATGAGGTTGTGCATTGACTATCGTCAACTGAATAAAGTGACGATAAAGAATAAATATCCATTACCGCGTTTTGATGATTTGTTTGATCAACTAAAGGGAGCCTCAATGTTTTCAAAGATAGATTTGAGATCGGGTTATTATCAGTTGCGGATTCGAGATTCGGACGTACCCAAAACTGCTTTCAGAATGAGGTACGGTCACTACGAGTTCTTAGTGATGCCGTTCGGGCTCACTAATGCCCCTGCGGTATTTATGGATTTGATGAATCGGATCTTCAGACAGTATTTGGACCGGTTCGTAGTTGTGTTCATTGATGACATCTTAGTCTATTCAGGAGATGAGACCGAACATGCTGAGCACCTGAGATTAGTGTTGCAAATTTTGCGGGATAAGAAGTTATGTGCTAAGTTCAGTAAGTGTGAGTTCTGGTTAAGAGAGGTTAGTTTCTTGGGTCATGTGGTATCCGCATCGGGTATTTGAGTTGACCCGAGCAAAATTTCAGCCATACTTAACTGGAAGCCTCCAAGAAATGTTACCGAAGTTTGGAGCTTCCTGGGGCTCGCCTGTTATTACCGACGATTTGTAAAAGGTTTCTCGATGATAGCCACACCAATGACGAAGCTACTTCAAAAGGATGCTAAGTTCGAATGGACGGAGAAATGTCAGAAAAGCTTCGATCAACTGAAAACTCATTTGACTGAAGCTCCAAATTTAGTGCAACCCGAATCAGGCAAAGAGTTTGTCATTTATAGTGACGCATCCCTACTCGGGTTGGGTTGCGTATTGATGCAAGAAGGTCGAGTTGTGGCCTATGCGTCGAGACAATTGAAGCCACACGAGAGAAATTATCCAACCCATGATCTCGAACTAGCCGCCATCGTATTTGCTTTGAAAATATGGCGACATTATTTGTTTGGCGAAAAGTGCCATGTATTTTCGGATCACAAAAGTCTCAAATATTTGATGACTCAAAGAGACTTAAATCTGCGACAAAGACGTTGGCTGGAGTTGTTGAAAGATTACGAGCTTGTCATTGATTACCACCCGGGAAAGGCTAATGTGGTTGCGGACGCCTTAAGCCAGAAATCGCTGTTTGCTTTACGAGCGATGAATGTGCACTTGCCTGTTCTACCCGAAAATGTGTTACTAGCTGAATTAAAGGCCAAACCATCATTGATTCATCAAATTCGTGAAGCTCAGAAAGTCGACGATGAATTGGTTGCAAAACGGGTTGAATGTATTCCGAATATGGAATCCGAATTTCAAATTGATGATGACGATTGTTTGAGGTTCAGAAGTCGGTTGTGTGTTCCAAGAAATTCAGAACTCATTTCGATGATTCTGAACGAAGCTCATTGTAGCCGAATGTCAATTCACCCGGGGAGTACGAAAATGTACAACGATTTGAAACGACGGTTTTGGTGGCATGGTATGAAACGGGACATCTCCGACTTTGTTTCGAGATGTTTAATATGCCAACAAGTGAAAGCGGAACATCAAGTGCCTTCAGGATTACTTCAGCCGATCATGATACCCGAGTGGAAATGGGATCGAGTCACAATGGACTTTGTGTCCGGACTGCCATTGTCAGCAAGTAAGAAGGATGTGATTTGGGTTGTTGTTGATAGACTGACTAAGTCGGCTCACTTTATCCCCGTGCGTACGGATTTGTCATTGGATAAACTAGCCGAATTGTATGTTTCTCAGATTGTGAGATTACATGGAGTACCTATTTCTATCGTGTCGGATAGAGATCCGAGATTCACCTCGCGATTTTGGAAGAAATTGCAAGAAGCTTTGGGTACCAAGCTGCATTTTAGCACCGCTTTTCATCCACAAACCGATGGTCAATCCGAGCGGATAATTCAGATACTTGAGGATATGTTGAGATGTTGCATCCTCGAGTTTAGTGGTTCATGGGAACGGTATTTACCTTTGATTGAATTTGCTTACAACAATAGTTTTCAATCAAGTATTAAGATGGCACCTTACGAGGCTTTGTACGGTCGTAAATGCCGTACACCATTGTTTTGGACCGAGCTCGGTGAAAGTAAAATTTTCGGAGTTGATTTGATTGATTTGATTAAAGATGCCGAACAGAAAGTAAAGGTAATTCGTGAAAGTTTGAAAGCAGCCACAGATCGTCAAAAATCGTATGCGGATTTGAAACGAAAGGACATTGAATATCAGGTGGGAGATAAAGTGTTTCTTAAAGTTTCGCCTTGGAAGAAGGTACTCAGATTTGGCCGTAAGGGCAAGTTGAGCTCGAGATTCATTGGGCCGTACGAAATCTCCGAACGAGTTGGTCCGGTTGCATATAGATTGATTTTGCCCCCTGAACTTGAAAAGATACACGATGTCTTTCATGTTTCGATGCTTCGACGTTATAGATCCGATCCGTCACATGTGATTAATCCCTCAGAAGTTGAAATTCAATCTGACTTGAGTTATGAAGAAGAACCGATTCGTATCCTAGCTCGTGAAGTGAAAGAGTTGCGAAACAAAAGGGTTCCGTTAGTTAAGGTGTTATGGCTCAAACACGGGATCGAGGAAGCTACCTGGGAAACCGAGAGCTCGATGAAAGAACGATACCCAAACCTATTTACCGGTAAGATTTTCGGGGACGAAAATTTCTTAAGTGGGGGAGAGTTGTGACAGCCCAAAATTGACCTTAGTCGGGAAGTGGTTTCGGGACCGCTAAACCGAGTCATAAAAATAATTAACCATCATAATTGATGCTCATTACATGTACATGTGCATGTGTGAAAATTTCGTGTTTGAATTTTGTTTAATTGTAGGTGAATTTTTGTAAATAGGACTTATGTGAGAAAATTTTGAAAAGTGATAGGTCAAAGCATAAGGACCTATTAGTGCATGAGATAAAAAGGGGGGACTTGCATGTCAAATTCCCCCCCTAAATAGTAGTGGCCGGCCATGACAAGGTGGATAGACAAATTGTGATGGGTAAAACATATTATGAAAAGTTTATGACAACATGTTGTGTTAAGAACAATAAAATATGAGGGGAGTGGGAGGAGAAACCAAAGTTGTTTCATCCTTGCTCCCCCATTTTGGCCGAAACTAGAAGAAAAAAAAAAGGCTTCATCCTCTTTGTTTTCTTGACCGAAAAATCAAAGGAAGAAGAAAGAGCTCTCTTGCTTTATGTTCGGTTTGGATGAGGATTAAGAAGAGGTAAGTATCTTGAAATTCTTGGAAAAATTTTGTATAAAGAAGGTGGTCAGTTCAAGTTCTAATCATTCCATGGCTTAAGTTTTGATTGTTAGGAGGTTTGATAGTTGGCCAAGTAGTTTGAAGCTCTTAGCACATATATTTTTTCTTCTTCTTTCTTGAAGGGTGAAATTTGAGTTGTTATTATGGAGGTGCCGAATGTGGTCCTTGAAGGGCCTTGAGGAACAATATATGTGGCTTGGGTTATAACATTCGGCCATGGTAGTTTGAGGATTAAGGATTTTATTTCTTGTTGAAATTGGATGAGTCTTAGTGTGTGAAGTGTTTGAACTAACTAAGGATCAAATAGATGCATGGGTACAAAGTAGGAAGAATCGGCTACTATGGTTGACACTAATGCCGAATGTAAAAATGTTATAGTAAATAATGTATGTGATTTGAGTTAATAATGTGAAAAAGAATATTTAGATGTATTATAAATGATATAAAGATTTTAGAAATTATTTTGGTTAGGTGTGTGTATGATTAAGTATATTCGGCAATATACTTAAAGTGAGTACATGATATTATATGGGGGTATGTATATTCGGCCATATGAGTAAATATATAGATGATGTTAAATTTGATTATGTATAATGGGCATTAAGATGTGGAACTTAAGAAATGTAGTTATATGTGGATTTACATGATGTTATAGTTGACATTGTACATATATACATACACTCGGCCATCTAATTGAGTATGAAGGTGGTGTTAAATCTAATTGTGATGCCCATTCTGAAGTATATATACATATATATATACATAAGTATGCCCATTCGTGATGTTACCTTTAATTATGTGTATAATCAACTAAATGGGTAATTAGTGAGGATGGTTGCCGAATATACAAACATACATATGCATGTGTAATTGAATTATGAATGTTTAGCAAGATGGTTAAACTAGTTGATTTATTGATTAAGCTCAAGGAGTTAAAGGAGGAGAATCAAGCAAAGGCAAAGAAAAGATCATCGAGTAGCCGAGTTGGAACCGTCTTACCCAACACAAAGTAAGTCATCAAGCATATATTTTGTATTGATCTAAATAGACATAATGTCTATGTAATTATGCCGAATGGAATGATAAATTTATATACATGTATGCATGTGGTGATGAAAGTGTTGAATGAAAGAAAAGAGGTGAGATGTATTGAGTTGTTGATCTCGGCACTAAGTGTGCGGTATAAACATTTATGATCATGAGATTGGCACTAAGTGTGCGGGTTTAAATTGTTCAGCACTAAGTGTGCGAGTTTGATTATATAGCACTAAGTGTGCGAGTTGATTATATAGCACTGAGTGTGCGGACTTAATATATATTTTTGAAACATATGGGCACTAAGTGTGCGACATTATTGAGTTGATCACGGACAGCGGATCGGGTAAGTACCTTGAGTTCGTGACTACTAGGCGCTATGTTTATAGTTGAAGTTGAGCTTGGTAAGTTTGAACCTATGTGACAATTATAATTGAGGTCACGTACATAAGATTTATCGTGGAATAGGTGAAAGGTCGTTTAGTTGTATGATTGTAACGAAAACAAAATGATGTAGGAAAATGCCTCAAATATCCTATTGATTAGTATATGGAATGTGAATGCATGACTTGGTATGAGATTGAACCGATAGGTTTGAGGAACTATGGTATGGTTCGGTATGGGTGGAGTAACTAGCCTCGTTCCATTTTGCTTCCTCTTGTGATAATGTTATTAATGGATGGTAGTGCATTGCTTATGACTTACTGAGTTATATACTCACTCGGTGTTTCCTTGTCACCTATTTTAGGTTTCTTGGACTCGTCTCTTTTTGCGTGATCGGGCCGTCATTGGAGTCGCAACACCGGCTAGCAAGTTTTGGTACCTTCTTCTTAGTCGGCTTAGGAGAACATTTCGGCATGTATAGGCTATTATGTTGTGTTTGAACTTTGGTATGTAAACTTTTAGCCATGCGAAAATGGCATAAATGTCGGTTGGGTTTGGTTTTATAACGTTAGGTCGTAAGCCTTGGTAAGTCGACCCTTTTTTTTTATGCCATATGTCATGGTTGATTATTTTTGGTGTTAAAATTCATGATATGGCAATAGTGTAGTAGGGGGATGTTTGACAATGATTAGCCTTTGGCATGGCTAGTCATGATCATAATTTGTGATATGTATGATGAATTACTAGTTAGATCAAGGAGAAATCACGAAATGGGCATAGTTGCTTTCGTAACAGATGCTGGTAGCAGCAGTGACGTGAGATTGAAAAATCACTAAAAATAGTAGGAGTGGAATTAATTGATGAATAAATTATGTAATCGAAGCTCGATGAGTCTATTTTCATATAGAAGTAACGAAATGATCATATGGACAGTATGTTAAGAGATATTCAGGTTCTCGTGAGACAGGGCCAGAACGGTTTCTGGATTCCCTGTTCCGACTTTGGAAATTCATTATAAATTAACCAGAGATAATTAGGAGTCATGCCATATATGTACAGATTCCTCTCTGAGTCTAGTTTCTATAGAAACAAACGACATCAGTATTGAAGCTCTGTGCATGGAGATATCCAAGTCGTAATGCGCAAATGTCAGTGTAGTCGATCCCTGTAACATGGGAGATTTTGACTAATAAACTGTACTTATTGGCCCGGCCAAAAATTCTACAAAAATTCTACCATATAGGTATATGAGTCTAGTTCCAGGGAAAATTCACGGAACTGGATTTCGAGTTTCAGAACTCAAGATATGATTTTTAAAGCGACTAGTACGCAGATTGGCAGCTTGTTTGGGAAATGTCAAATAAGTGGTTTGAAGTCTGTTAACACCTCGTGTTCGACTCCGGCGACGGTCTCGGGTTCGGGGGGTTACAAAGTATTTGATGAATTCAATTATGATATTGAATATGTGTACAATGAGAAAGATTTGTGAACTTGTATGTGTTTAGCTATGCTTAGCATATTTGAATGGATATGCCAATATTCATATGATGACTTTATTTGTATATGGCTTACTAAGATACTTTGTGTCTTTGTTTTCCTATTTTATAAATTATCAAAGCTAGCTCGAACTCAAGGATCATTGGGAAACGTCATCACACTATCGATCAACTTGTTGGTACTTTTGAAGCTTTGTAAATATGGTATATGGCATGTTTAGGCTAGTGTCATCTTGATACGTTTTGAGTTGTGATTTTAGCCATGAGATTTGTCTTGTAAATGATGGTGTATATGGCTATTTAAGTTGGCTTGAATTATGTGTTTGATAAGTGATATATGTGGTGTATATATATGGCATTATGTGTTGGCATATTTTGTGATGGTTATATGTTTGATTGTGTAGCTAGTTGATAATTGGTGTATTAATGTTTGGAAGATAGCATGTTGTGACTTGATTTTGAGATGATGAAATGCTACATTTTGTGACAAGAATTAGTAATTGAAATGATGAAGAAATGCATTTAGAAGTTATGCAAATTTGATGATTTTGACTTATTGATTTAGTATGTTTTGGTCATGTATTTGAGTAGTTAAGAGGATGGTTTCTTAATAGCATGAATTGTATATGAATTGACATGTTTTGGCTGCTTAGAAATGTATTGAATTGGTACCATTTTTTTGCTAGGTGTGCATGAGAAAAGGGTGGCAAATTGGCTTTGAAAATAGCCTATTTTTGTCCACAAGGGCAGAGACACGGGCGTGTGTCTCAGCCGTGTGCGACACACGGTCATGCTATACGGCCGTGTGTCCCCTGGGGTACCCTTTCGAATTAAGTCAGTATACCCTACAGGTTTGACACGGCCTAAACATACAGCCATTTCTATTAGCCGTGTGTGAGACACAGGCTGGCACACGGGCGTGTGGTCGGCCGTGTAACCCAAGTCAGTAATCCCTCCATTTTTCCCACAACCTGACACACGGGCGTGTCCTCAGCCGTGTGGTGCAAGTGAGTATGTATGCCCTATTTTCACATGGCCTGCGACATGGGCGTGTCTGGTGGTCGTGTGAGGCACACGGCCTGTTCACACTAGCGTGTGACCCTTAAATGCATGAAAATTTTATAAGTTTCCCAAAGTTTTCAAATGTTATCAGTTTAGACCTGAACCACTTTTAAGGATGTTTTAATGTCTCGTAGGACCTTATAAGTGATAATGTGGATGAGTTGAATGGATATTGATTATGAATGCATAATTGTATGTGAATGATGTGTATTATCCAGTAATGCATCGTAATCCTATTTCGAAGATGGATACGGGTTAGGGGTGTTACAAAAACGGCGAAATGAGTCAATTAATCCAAAACCTTGTTATTTCGTTGATCTAAGCCCGTATTTCACTTTTCTTGATCTATATAATATCAAATTTAGCTTATTCAATAATCTCTCTATTCAATTTAGTCTAAAATACACTTTAAGGCACATCTACACTTTTGCCCTTAATATTTCAACATTTTTTTAATTTAGTCCTTATTTTATAAAATTACAAATTCATGCAATTCAACCACAACCTATGCTAAAAAATTTTCAATTAGGTCTCTAGTAGCCCATATTTTTCATTTATTTCACATTTTAACCACAATATTTTCACATTTCACAATTTAATCCCTAATATGCATTTTCACTAAAAATCACTTAACAAAACTTGTATAACTATCATCAAACATTCATAATATATCATCAATCATTAAAGCTAATACATATTCATCAATGGAAATAGCCTAAACCTTTAACAGTTTTGCAAATTAGCCCCTGGGCTAGCTAGATTAAGCTGCGATGATCTCAAAAATATAGAAATCAATAAAAATAGAACAAAAATGGACTTAAATGCTCAAGGAGACTAGGTCGAATGCTTCAAACTCTTTTCAATTTTTTTTCTATGACATAGATTCGGCTAGGAAGATGATGAATGAATAAATTACTTTTTGTTTTATTAATTTATCATTTAATTAACCAAATTACTTATTTAACCTTACTTTAAACGTTAAAAATTTACATAAGTGATGTCCATCTTTGTCCACTTACTTTATAATGGTCTAATTACAACATAAGGACCTCCACTATTTAATTTCATTGCCATTTGACACTTTAACTATTAAAAATTAACTTTTACATTTTATGTGATTAAGTCCTTTTATCAAATTAAGCATTCAAATGAAACGAAACTTTCACATAATTATTCTATCATACTGTAAACATTAAAATTTTAATCAAAATAATTATTTCGACTTCAGATTTGTGCTTCCGAAACCACTGTTCTGATATGAAAAAAATGGGCTATTACAACTCTCCCCTTAGGGATTTTCATCCCCGAAAATCTTACCAAAAAAGAGGTTAGGGTACTGATTTCTCATAGCTTCCTCGGGTTCCCATGTGGCTTCTTTGACCCCGTGGCATTGCAATAAAACTTTCACTAAAGCTATGCGTTTATTTCTCAATTCTTTAACCTCTCGAGATAAATTGTAATTGATTCTTCGTCATACGTCAAATTAGGTTTAATCTCAATCTCTGTCAGAGAAATTACGTGTGATGAATCTGATCGATACCGTCGTAACATCGACACATGAAACATATTGTGAATCTTTTCCAACTCAGATGGTGAAGCTAGCTGATATGCTGCTGATCCTATTCTTTCAATAATCTCATACGTCCTAATGAATCACGGACTCAATTTGCCTTTGCGACAAAAATAGAGTTTTTTCTTCCACGGAGATACTTTTAGAAATACTCTGTCACCGATCTAAAATTCAATGTCTTTATGTTTCAAATCTGTGTATGATTTCTGTCAATCTGAAGCTGCTTTTAAACTGTTGCGAATTACTTTTACTTTCTTTTCAGTCTCTCTGATCAAATCAACCCCATGAATCTTTTTATCACTAAGCTCAGTCCAGTGCAATGGAGTTCGACATTTGCGACCATACAAAGCTTCATACGGTGCCATTTTTATACTTGATTGAAAGCTGTTGTTATACATGAATTCAACAAATGGCAGATATTTCTCCCAATTGCCTTCAAACTTTAAAACACAACAATGAAGTATATCTTCAAGAATTTGTATTATTCTCTCAGATTGACCATTGATTTGTGGATGAAATGTAGTGCTAAAGTTCAACCTTATACCCAGAGCTTCTTGAAATTTCTTCCAAAATCACAAACAAAACCTCGGGTCTGTACGTACTGGAATGAAATGTACATACTTTGTTAGTCGATCAACGACAACCCAAATAACATCTTTATTCTTTGGAGACAGGGGTAATCTTGATACAAAATCCATTGTAACTCTATCCCATTTCCATTTTGGTATCATCACAGGTTGTAGCAATCTGAAAAGGCACCTGATGTTCAGCTTTAACTTGCTAACAAACCAAACATCCTGATACAAATTTTGAAATGTCTCGTTTCATGCCCGACCACCAATACAACTATTTCATATCATTTTACATTTTAGTACTTCCCAGGTGAACTGATAAACAACCACTGTGTGATTCATGTAATTTTTTCGGAATGAGCTGGGAATTCTTTGGTACACAAATTCTATTTTGGAACATTAAACAATCATCGGATCCGATATGATAGTTTGAATCACTAGTCGACTCACATTGCATTCTTTTAGTTTGCAAATCGTTATTACACTTCTGAGTTTCAAAAATCTATTGAAGAAATACAGATTTAGCTTTCAACTCTACTAGAATTGAACCATCATTAGATAAGGTTAACTGAGTATTCATCGTCCGTAAAGAAAATAATGATTTTCTACTCAAAGCATTCGCAACTACGTTCGCTTTTCCAAGATGATAATCAATCACCAACTCATAATCTTTCAACAGCTCGAGCCATCTTCGTGGACGCAAATTTAAATCTTTTTGAGTCATTGTATACTTTAAGCTCTTGTGATCGGTAAAAATATGGCATTTTTCACCATATAAATGATGTCGCCAAATTTTCAATACGAAAATAATAGCGACCAACTCTAAATCGTGCGTCGACTAATTCTTTTATGCAGCTTCAATTTTCTAAAGGCCTAAGCTATCGTTTTTCCCTCTTGCATTAAAACACAACCCAAACCGTTCAATGATGCTTCGCTGAAAATCATAAACTCTTTACCCGAATTAGGTTGAACCAACACTGGTGCCTCAGTTAACAATGCTTTCAAATGCTCAAAATTCTGCTGACATTTTTCAGACCACCCGAACTTCACATCTCTTTGTGGCAATCTAGTCATTAGTGTAGTAATAATCGAGAACCCTTTAACGAAATATAGATAATAACTAGCTAACACCAGAAAGCTTCTAACTTCAGATACATTTCTCAGTGGTTTCTAATCAACAACTGTAGAAATCTTGCTCAGGTCAACTTGTATGCCTTCAGCTTAAACAATATGTCCCAAAAAGCCAACTTCTTGGAGCCAAAACTCATATCTGCTGAATTTAGCGAACAATTGCTTATCTCTCAAGGTTTGTAGCACAACCCTTAAATGTTCAGCATGCTCAAACTCATCTCGTGAATAGATCAGGATGTCGTCAATGAATATAACCACAAATCTATCTAAATATGGTCTAAAGATTCGATTCATCAAATCCATAAAAACTCATCTAATTCATTCGAATGATTTCACTATTCTATCATTTCAATTCAATAGTCTTTCATCTACAATTCACAACAGCATCATGCAGAAATAACCAATCCATACCCAGTAACACACTGAATTCATCAAATGGAAAAAGCATCAAATCAGCCGAAAAACAGTAACCCCAGATCATCAAAGGACAACTCTTACAAACTTTATCAACTAAAACATATTTGCCTAAGGGGTTCGACACTTTAACCACAAACTCAGTAGTCTTAATAGGAAAATTCTTACTAGACACTAAATTCATACAGATATACAAATGAGTTGATCTAGGATTTATCAAAGCAACTACATCAGTGTCATAAAGAGAAAATGTACAGGTGATAACATCTGGTGATGACGCATCTTCGCGAGCGCGAATAGCGTAAGCTCTGGCTGGTGCCCTGGCCTCGGATCTCAAAGTAGATTCCCTTGTCGCTCCTTTACTACTCGTCACATTTCACGTGTTTCTAGGTTGTCTTCCTCTAATAGTTGTATTTCTCGATCTTACACTCTTATATTTGTCTTTCTCAGATAACTCAAGATAATCTCGAAGAAAATGATCTGGCGAACAACATTTGAAACAAGCTTTATTACTTTTATTCCAGCAATCTCCAAAATGTCATCTCCTACACTATTGACACCCAAGTTTCTTGTTTCTCATGCTACCAACACTCGATACTGATGTAGCATGAGCTTTAGGACTTGAGTATTACTTTCCACTATCTCTGTTTGGATATCTGGTTGAAGCATTTGAATGAGTATACGAATCTCATGATTTTTTTGACAAGGATTGATATGGTTTATTCATTGATCTTTTTCTCAAATCTCTATCTTTGAAATCTGCCTTTCTCTTTTCTTTGTCAGGCTTTTCAGCTTTACAGGCTCTATCAACTAGTACCACAAACTCTTTCAATTCTAAAATCTCAACTAGCAATCTGGTATCCTCATTCAACCCATCTTCAAATCTTTTACACATAATGGCTTCAATTAAAACACACTCCCAAGTATACTTACTGAGTCTAACAAACACTCCCTCGTATTCTGTCACAGACATACGACCCTGTTTGATCTCTAAAAACTTTTTGCGTTTCTGATCAATGAACCTTTAACTGATGTATTTCTCTTTTAACTCAGCTTGAAAGAAATCCCAAGTAACTCTTTCTCTCGGTACCACAGACAGTAAAGTATTCCACCATTGATACGCAGTGTCCCCCAGAAGTGATACAATACATTTTACACACTCTATCGATCCGCAAGAAAGCTCATCAAATACCCTGATAGTGTTTTCAAGCCAAAACTCAACTCGCTCAAGGTCGTCGTCAACATTAACTCTAAACTCTTCGGCTTTATGTTTTCATATCTTATCAACTGGCAGCTTATTCAATCAATAAAATTCCACACCTTGAGGAATTACAGGAACCGGTTGGGGATTAGGTGGGGTAGAGGTTGTTGAGCAGCCTGATTTGTTCGAACAAACTCTGTAAACCATTCATTCATCATCTGGAAGAAGGCTTCTTTAGCCTCTCCTCCTTGGCTACCCGACACGGGTCTAGACTTCGATTGCTCTACTCCGTGAATAGAGGTAGGCGTATTACTTTCCACATCATCAGCTATAGCTCGATTGGGATCCATTTACTATACGAAAACATGATTTAAACTGTAATGAGATAACACACTATCACAGGTTATATATGGCATGTATAGCTAGACTTTCACATACCCTACGTTAGTACAAAAATTGACTAAACCGTAGCTTTGATACCAATAAATGTAACATCCCTCACCCGTATTCAACACCGAAATAGGGTTATGGAGTATTTCTGGACATTTAAACAATTAAACAATACATTTCATATACATATTCAAATATCACGTAATTATCAATAAAAATCAATCACATCGTCCCTAATACAAGCCTACGAGGCCCAAAACATTCATTCGGAGTGGTTCGGGACTAAACTGATAACTTAGAAAATTTTTCCAAAATGCAAGGGACACACGCCCGTGTGGCTCGGCTGTGTGTCTCACAGGGCCAAAGACACGCCCATTTCGCAGGCCGTGTGGACATTTGAAATGGAAGCCTATGGCTGTGTCTCAGCCTATGTCCCACCTCGTGTAACTCTCTGACTTGGGTCACATGGCCAACACACACACCCATGTGGCTAACCCATGTGGCTAACCTGTGTGCCCTAAAAAAGGCATACACGCTCGTGTGCCAGGCCGTGTGCTAGGCCTTGCCAAACTTGTAAGGTAAACTAACTTATACCATCTGGCCAAGTCATACGCCCGTGTGCTGAGCCGTGTGGAGCATACTGGCTTGGTTTTAATTTCAACACCAGGGGACACACAGTTGTGCAACCTGACCATGTGCAACACACGACTAAGACATACGCCAGTGTCTCTACCCGTGTGGACAAAAATAAGCTATTTACCAAGCCATTTTTCCTCCCAATTTGTATATACCTACACCAAACCAAATGGCACCAAAACATAGCATAAATAAGCATCCAATTCAAGCATAACCAAGACCAAAACATGCTAATTCAATACAAACAACTAACATGCTCATAATATCATGTTTTGCCAATTCAAAGCATACAAGTTTCACAATTTCAAAACACTTAATTGATCACTTTCAATTGTGCACTAATTTACCTAAAACCACATATCTATCATAATTCTTAATGTATTCACATGGTACTCAATGTACCAATCTACAATAAGGCATACCTTAAGCAATTTGCTACCTTTTATGCAAAGTCTCAACAAGCCATTCAACAAGCAAGTATAAACCACATCACCAAAGAGCATTAGTACATATATATACACATCACCATATTTTCCAAAATAAGCCAACTCACATGGCTATACACAACAAGATACTTAACTTTTACAAGCCAACACAAATGGCCAAAATTCATACTAGGATATAAAAATGACCCAGTGTCCTTATACATTCCATATGAACAAAACTTAATTTCAAAAGTACCAAGTGATAGTTGGATAGTGTGATGAAGTCTCCAACGATCCCTCAATTTGAGCTAGCTTTAAAATCACTATAAAACACAGAAAAACAAATGATGTAAGCTATAAAGCTTAGTAAGCTCGTATGAATTAACAAGCCATAAAGCTATAAAGCTTTAACTCACCATTTATTCACAATAAAAAATATAAACATAATATGCTATAAAACATTCAAATCAAAATGTTAACTTGTATTCAATCACAACCATAACCATGAACTCATAACTTCTATAAATTCGATGCTCACATAGTTTTCATACATACCTATAGTGTTATGTATCTATTCTCACGATTTCATATCTTCATTATACCCGTTGAACCATTTGGAATATAAGTCAGATACTCAGAAGTCTCGCACCTTAAGTGCCAATATCATGGCTCGAAGCCAACTTAATGTAACCCTATAATGACATGTCATTTGTATCCTACTCTATTCCTAAGGTTCAACCGGGATTTCCAATGCTGAATCTTCTTTGAATGCATTCGCAAGGTTGTAATTCACAATTTAAGCAATATTAAGGTATTTAAAATACAATTAAAACAAATCTTATTACATATGAACTTACCTCGGATGCAAAAATGGCGAAACTAGTCGATTAATCCAAAACCTTGTTCTTTCCTCGATCTAAGTCCGTATTTTGCTTTTTTTATCTATATAATATCAAATTTAGCTTACTCAATAATCTCTCTATTCAATTTAGCCAAACACACACTTTAAGGCACATTTACAATTTTGCCCCTAACATTTCAACATTTTTATAATTTAGTCATTATTTCATAAAATTACAAATTTGTGCAATTCAACCACAACCTATGCTAGCCGATTTTCAAGTAGGTCCCTAGTAGCCCATATCTTTCATTTATTTCACATTGTAACCACAAAGTTTTCACATTTCTCAATCTAATCCCTAATTTGCATTTTCACTAAAAATCACTTAACAAAATTTTTACAACTATGATCAAACATTCATAATCCATCATCAGTCATTAAAGCTCATACATATTCATCAATGGCAGCATCCCAAACCTTTAACGGTTTTGCAAATTAGTCTCTAGGCTAGCTAGATTAAGCTGCAATGATCTCAAAAACATAGAAATCAATAAAAACAAAATAAAAATGGACTTACATGCTCAAGGAGACTAGGTCGGATGCTTCAAACTCTTTTCATGGTTTTCCTATGCCCTAGATTTGGCTAGGAAGATGATAAATGAACAAAATTACTTTTTGTTTTATTAATTTATCATTTAATTAACCAAATTACATATTTAACCTTACTTTAAACATTAAAAATTTACGTAAGTGATGTCCATCTTTGTCCACTTACTTTACTAATGGTCTAATTACAACACAAGGACTTCCACTATTTAATTGCATAGCTATTTGACTCCTTTAACTATTAGAACTTCACTTTTACATTTTACACGATTAGGTCATTTTTATCAAATTAAGCATTCAAACGATAAAATTTCTTAACAAAACTTTCACACAATTATTCTGTCATAATATATACATTAAAATATTAATAAAATAATTATTTCAACTTTAGATTTGTGGTTCCGAAACCACTATTTTGATTTGACTAAAATGGGTTGTTAAACATGTAATAATAAAGCTGAGGGTAAATGAAAAAATAAAATTTAAAAAGACACTATACAGCATTCCAAAGTTTGAAATTGTTGAGTAGGGCAATAATACTCTATTTGCTCCATTGTATTATTGATCAAAAAAGCAAGATCAAATAATAGCGAGTAAAAAAAAATAATTTAGGGGCACTCTACTATAGTAGTAGGCTGAGTAGCTAAGGGGGTAGTTGTTTGCTCCATCCATCTTTTTAGTCAAAATCCTTAGCTTCAAGAGTGAATTACAATAAAATTGTGGTGTGATGTAATACCTAGAAATCTAGTGTATCCTCCATTGAGATTATCAAGTAAAGAAATAATGTGACAAGATGAATTCCCTAGAGAAAATTTTATATAATGCAATGACAGAATAAGTATAAGATAAAAATCTAACTTTAGTGGAAAGATAAAATAAGTACATTAGGAGGTGCTTGCTATAGTCAGGATGCAATAATATTTAGGAATATTTATTTTTAGGTAACATTTTCTGCACTTCGTATGCTAAACAAACCTACAAAATTTAAACCAATTTTTTTTAAACAAAAGGCTACTGAGAAGGGAGGTATAAAATATATTTTGTTTGGTTTGGCATACAAGAGGCAATTGTGTAGTTATGGCAAATTCATGCATTCATACATATTCTGCTTGTGGACAAGCAATAACTCTAGTTTAAGGGTGTGATAACTCTTGAAAAGTGTTATATTTTGAACCTCTAAGCTTGATTAAATGTTTGTACTGAAGTAGATATATTCACATTTTTAGGTTATTTTTAGAACATTGCCTAATAACACTTAGATTGTGCCTTAAATGTCATTTCATATTAATTTTACTATTGGGAAGAACGAAATTTGTTGTTTTATGCAATAGATGTAGGAAGGATGAAGAAAAGGAGAAAAAGAAGGAAGTGAATGAAGGAAGTGAAATATTGCCATGGAAAAAGGTTGGATGGATTGCCAACACAAATGCCATGACAATTCTAGGAAAATGTTGATGCAACACTCGGTCCTTGCCTAAAATTGCCATGACAAATGAAGGAAGTGAAATATTACCATGGAAGTGGCCCAGTATGCTAAGTAGAGAAGACTGATCCCCCAAGAAAATTGGTAGCCCGAAAACATCACTATAGTTGATCCAAGCAGCTGATTTTTTCTAAATTTATTACTCACAAAATAGACCTCAAAGTTTCTTTAAACTCCATTCAAACCCCTTGATAGATGAAGAATTAAAACTTAATTACAAGTTATTTAAGCCCCAATTATATATGTTTGATCAGTCCCACCACTAACTCATCATAACTCTGTACATAGTGCATAATAAGAACTGCTTGAATATATGGATAAAAATGATGAATGAGAAATAAATTGTATATATTACTCTTTCAGTAAATGTATTTTCTCGAGAAGTCAATCAAGGTGAATCTAAAAAAAATAATTAGGGGCCAAAATTGAATTATAAAATTTTAAGAGATCAAAATATAATTTTATCATGTATTAATTTTATTATTTCATCATTTTTTAAGGGACTAAAAAGTTTTGTTTTTATTTTGGGAAATGAAAGTGCAATTTTACCATATATTAATTTATAATTTAATAAGTTATCAATGGTTGAATTGCACTTTTTAATTGGATAAATTAAATAATTGTGTCCAAAGTGAGCATTAAATTAATTAGTCATCGATGTTATATTTTATCCCAACAATTAAATTAATTTGCTCTTAGATATTATTACGATAAAGTCTATGATTGATGGTATTAGAATCTGGTTATGTAAATTAATAAATTAATATTAAAAGTATGTGACAGCCCAAAATTGACCCTAGTCGGGAAGTGGTTTCGGGACCGCTAAACCGAGTCACCAAAATGTTCGAATGTGATATTTATGGTCTAGAATATGTAATTATGAATGTGTGAAAATTTCAAGCTTCGATTTAGTCGATTGCATGTGAGTTTTAGTAAATAGGACTTATGTGAGAAATTTTGAAATGTGATAGGTCAAAGCATAAGGACCTATTAGTGCATGTTGAAAAAGGGGGGACTTGCATGTCAATTTCCCCCTCTATTAGTAGTGGCCAGCCATGACAAGCATGGTAGACCAAGTGTGATGGGCAAGACATGTCATAGACATGTTGTGTTGGTGCATCATGGGTGGAAACAATAAAATAAGGAGCATGGGCATAAAATAATGAAAGGGAATATGATGAAAACAAAAAAAAAGGTGTGTGGTTGTTTCCCCCCCCATTGCCGTGAGTAAAAGAAAAGAAAAGAAAAATTTTGTTAATCTTTTTTTCATCTTCTTTTGGCCGAAAATTCTAAGGAAGGAGGAAGGAGTTCTTGCTTCATGTTTGGTTTGGACGAGGATTAGGAGGAGGTTTGGCCATACTTGTACCTAGATCAAGGTAAGTTTGAGGTTGTGCCATGAGATTCATGCATGTTTTTAGTTGCTAGCTTGAGTTCTAATTAGCCCATGGTTCAAATCTTTGCTATGTCATGGGGATGATATTTGGCCTAGGTGGATTTTGTGTTAATGCCATTGCATGCTAAATATGAAGCTTGTTAATGATGCATGTGATGGTGGATTGATGATTCTTGAATCTTCTTTTTACCATTTTTGAGTGAGCACATATGTGCATTGGTTGCTAGATGGAGAAGAATCGGCTAGCAAGTTGTGTGCTAAGGCCGAATATAATTTTTGTATATTAATGAGTAATGCATGTGTTAAATTGATGGAAAGGGAGAGGATGCTTTACTAGTGTATATATGTGTGTATTAGCCAAGTTTTGAACTTGAAACAAAATGGTGTTTAGTCAATACAAGTGACCATACTTGTAGAATGTATTAAGTGTTGCAATCGGCCCCAACATAGACATGCATATTCGGCCATAGGAAGGAGATTGGTGCTGCATGTATTCGGTTAGAGGCAAGCATATTGATGCTTTTGTCTTGGCTTAGAAAATTCGGCCAAGGGGAAAATTAGCTAAAATGTTGAGTTTGATTCATGATTTCCGTACATATGTGACTTTAATGTCTAATGTATAAATATGGGCTAAGTGCCTTGTGTTCCTCTTTTCGATGCTCAAATGATTAAATCAATTTATTTGTTTAATTAAGCTCAAGAGCAAAGGGGAACTAAATCCGATAAAGGGAAGGAAAAAGTGGTCGAATAGCTATCAGAATCGTTCGACAACATCCGAGGTAAGTTCTTGAGTAAAAGAGCTTAAATTATGATTTGATTAGATCATGTTTTAAGCAAATTAAAATCATGCTCTTTGTGTGTGGCTATTGAGCCGAAATTGCAAGAATGATAAGTGTCTTGTGTTTGAGTTTTGCTAACGAAAATGAAATACGAATGTGCTATGATTTATTGTTAAATGTGCATGGTTATTTGAATGATGTCCGGGCTAAGTCCCGAAGGCTTTGTGCTAAGTGACCATATCCGGACTAAGATCTGAAGGCATTTGTGCGAGATACTAATATCCGGACTAAGATCCGAAGGCATTTGTGTGAGATACTAATTCCGGGCTAAGCCCGAAGGCATTTGTGCGAGTTACTAAATCCGGGTTATGTGACAGCCCAAAATTGACCCTAGTCGGGAAGTGGTTTCGGGACCACAAAACCGAGTCATAAAATTTAGTTAAAATTTTATTTGCATATCTTATATGTGTAATAGTACTTGTATAAAAATTTGATGTTTTAATTTTGTATTAGGAATGTGAATTTTGCTTGAAAGGATCTAGTTGAGAGACTTAGAAAATTATGATAGGTAAATAAGTAAGGACCAAATAGTATTAAAATAGGAAAGTTTGGGTTTGCATGTCAAAGTGCCCAATTCTTGATAAGTGGCCGGCCAAGCATGGTTCCATTCCTCCAAGTTTATGTTGTTTATTATTTAATATTGGTAAGTAAATTAGAATAAATAAAAGAAGGGAATTAAAAAGAAAAAAAGGATGAATAAAATAAGGGAGGAAGAAGGATGTTCATCCTTTTCCTTATCACAATTGCCGTACCTAAAGAAAGAAAAAGAAGAAAGTGAAGTTAAGGCATTTGGTCATCTTCAAGTTGATTAAGAAGCTCTTGAATATTCGGTGCCTAGGGGAAAAGTTTCTAAGAAGTTTGGCCATGCATGTAACTAGATTGAGGTATGTTTGATATTATTCTTTGAGATTCATGTATATTTTAAGTTGTAAGTTTGAAATCTACCTAGCCATGGTTCAAATTTTGTTAATTGATGGAGATGATATTCGGCCATGAATGTTACATTCTTGGTTGGTATTTTGATGTCTTTGGTGATGAGGTATGACGATGGTTGATTTTGAGTGTTTAATAAAAAGGATACATGAATTATTGTTAAATAATGGTCGAATGTAGCATGATTAAAGATGTGAATAAATTGAAGATTAAGGAGGTTGTCAATGAAAAATATGAGTTGGATGAGTTTTAAAGAATAAAAATTTAGGTGACTAGAGGTCAAGGACATTCGGTCAAAGGCTTGTGTGCTAGCAAAATCGGCCTAAATGTCATTTTGATGTGTTGAATTGAGTAAGCTAGATGTTGGAACACATAAGGATTCGGCCTTCTAAAACAATAGAGATAAGTGTATGAAAGGCTAAGTTTAAGTAGTAAGGCCGAATAGGTTGTAGATAAGGCACTTGTGAGTTCTTGGCCAAGCAATTGACAAATTAAATTAGAGTTCTTGTGACGTATAATGTCAAGTCTAACTTGGTATATTTGGCCACCTAACTAAGTACATCGGTGGTGTTGAATGTAATCTTACACATTCGGCCATATGGGGTAAAAATGGGTCGAGTGTTCATGAGATGAAATTAGGTGTTTAAATGATGTTATAGTTGACATTGTGCATATATACATGCATTCGGCCATCTAATTGAGTATGAAGGTGGTGTTAAATCTAATTGTGATGCCCATTCCGAAGTATATATATATACATATATATGTATATATACATAAGTATGCCCATTCGTGATGTTACCTTTAATTATGTGTATAATCGACTAAATGGGTAATTAGTGAGGATGGTTGCCGAATATACAAACATACATATGCATGTGTAATTGAATTATGAATGTTTAGCAAGATGGTTAAACTAGTTGATTTATTGATTAAGCTCAAGGAGTTAAAGGAGGAGAATCAAGCAAAGGCAAAGAAAAGATCATCGAGTAGCCGAGTTGGAACCGTCCTACCCAACACAAAGTAAGTCACCAAGCATATATTTTGTATTGATCTAAATAGACATAATGTCTATGTAATTATGCCGAATGGAATGATAAATTTATATACATGTATGCATGTGGTGATGAAAGTGTTGAATGAAAAGAAAAGAGGTGAGATGTATTGAGTTGTTGATCTCGGCACTAAGTGTGCGGTATAAACATTTATGATCATGAGATTGGCACTAAGTGTGCGGGTTTAAATTGTTCAGCACTAAGTGTGCGAGTTTGATTATATAGCACTAAGTGTGCGAGTTGATTATATAGCACTGAGTGTGCGGACTTAATATATATTTTTGAATCATATGGGCACTAAGTGTGCGACATTATTGAGTTGATCACGGACAGCGGATCGGGTAAGTACCTTGAGTTCGTGACTACTAGGCGCTATGTTTATATTTGAAGTTGAGCTTGGTAAGTTTGAACCTATGTGACAATTATAATTGAGGTCACGTACATAAGATTTATCGTGGAATAGGTGAAAGGTCGTTTAGTTGTATGATTGTAACGAAAACAAAATGATGTATGAAAATGCCTCAAATATCCTATTGATTAGTATATGGAATGTGAATGCATGACTTGGTATGAGATTGAACCGATAGGTTTGAGGAACTATGGTATGGTTCGGTATGGGTGGAGTAACTAGCCTCGTTCCATTTTGCTTCCTCTTGTGATAATGTTATTAATGGATGGTAGTGCATTGCTTATGACTTACTGAGTTATATACTCACTCGGTGTTTCCTTGTCACCTATTTTAGGTTTCTTGGACTCGTCTCTTTTTGCGTGATCGGGCCGTCATTGGAGTCATCACACCGGCTAGCAAGTTTTGGTACTTCTTCTTAGTCGGCTTAGGAGAACATTTCGGCATGTATAGGCTATTATGTTGTGTTTGAACTTTGGTATGTAAACTTTTAGCCATGCGAAAATGGCATAAATGTTCGGTTGGGTTTGGTTTCATAACGTTAGGTCGTAAGTCTTGATATTCGATTTTTTTTTATGCCATATGTCATGGTTGATTATTTTTGGTGTTAAAATTCATGATATGGCAATAGTGTAGTAGGGAGATTTTGACAATGATTAGCCTTTGGCATGGCTAGTCATGATCATAATTGGTGATATGTATGATGAATTACTAGTTAGATCAAGGAGAAATCACGAAATAGGCATAGTTGCTTTCGTAACAGATGCTGGCAGCAGCAGTGACGTGAGATTGAAAAATCACTAAAAATAGTAGGAGTGGAATTAATTAATGAATAAATTATGTAATCGAAGCTTGATGAGTCTATTTTCATATAGAAGTAACGAAATGATCATATGGACAGTATGTTAAGGGATATTCAGGTTCTCGTGAGACAGGGCCAGAACGGTTTCTGGATTCCCTGTTCCGACTTTGGAAATTCATTATAAATTAACCAGAGATAATTAGGAGTCATGCATATATGTACAGATTCCTCTCTGAGTCTAGTTTCTATAGAAACAAACGGCATCGGTATTGAAGCTCTGTGCAGGGAGATATCCAAGTCGTAATGCGCAAAGGTCAGTGTAGTCGATCCCTGTAACATGGGAGACTTTGACTAATAAACTGTACTAATTGCCTACCAAAAATTCTACAAAAATTCTACCATATAGGTATATGAGTCTAGTCCAGGGAAAATTTACAGAACTGGATTTCGAGTTTCAGAACTCAAGATATATTTTTAAAGCGACTAGTAGCAGATTGGCAGCTTGTCTGGGAAATGTCAAATAAGTGGTTTGAAGTCTGTTAACACCTCGTGTTCGACTCCGGCGACGGTCTCGGGTTCGGGGTGTTACAATTTAATTGGTATCAGAGCTATGGTTTAGTCGGTTCTAGGACTACCATAGCACGTATGAGTCTAGCTATACATGCCGAATGTTAATGTTTAAATGTGTGATGACTTCTGACGGTTAAAATTTATGTTTGATTAGTAAATGGATCCCGGTGTAGAGAGAACCGTGGCGGATGACATTGAAAGTGTAGCGCTGCTCCTGCACAAGGGACACGCCTGTTGAACCTCAGTCATCTGCGAATAATCAAGGTGAGGGGCTAAACAAGCCTTCTTTACCATGATGAATGAGTGGGTCGCGCAATATGCCCGAACCAATCCGGCCGTCCAACAATTCCCGAATTTGAATAATCCACCCCAAGAGCCCGTAATGCCATCAGTCACTGATCCTGTGAGGCTGAGTAAGCCACCTGTAGACTTGATTAGGAAGCGCGGGGCCGAGGAGTTCAGGGCCATAGTTACTGACGATGCTGAAAAGGCCGAGTTCTGGCTTGATAACACCATTCGGGTGTTTGATGACTGTCATGCACGCCTGATGAATGTCTAAAGTGTGCTATATCCTTGTTGCGGGACTCAGCCTACTATTGGTGGAGGACCCTGATTTCCATAGTCCCAAACGAACGAGTAACTTGGACTTCTTTCAGACGGAATTTCGAAAGAAATATATTAGTCAACGGTTCATTGATCAAAAGCGTAAGGAATTCTTGGAACTCAAGCAAGGCCGTATGACAGTATCTGAATACGAACATGAATTCGTAAGACTCAGTAGGTATGCCCGGGAGTGTGTAGCTGATGAGGTTTCTATGTGCAAAAGATTCGAAGAAGGATTGAATGAAAATTTAAAGCTACTAGTGGGTATTTTGAGATAAAAGAATTCGTAACACTAGTCGAACGAGCCTGCAAGGCGGAAGAACTTGGAAAGGAGAAGAAGAAGGCTGAATTTGAAGCTAGAGACTATCGTAAAAGATCGACGGGTAAAGCTCGTTCTCAGCTGTAAAGAAGTTCAGGGAGGACACTAATAAGTCGAGGACGACTGCGGGAATTTCCATCAGAGCACGACCATCGACGGACTCCCGAGCTACTTCGGTAGCTAGTGTGGGCAATAATCGTCAAGAGAAACCTGAATGTCCCCAATGCGGGAGACGACACCTAGGTGAATGTTGGGGTAAGTCTACTAACAGGGCCTGTTACGATGCGGTTCGAAGGACCACTTCATTAGAGATTGCACGGAGCTTGATGAGAAGAATAAGATTCAAGGTGCAAGACCTAGTGGAGTGACAACTAGAGGTAGACCACCGAGAATTTTAGGAGGTAGGGGTGGTAGTCAGAGAGGGGCCTCTGATACGGCTGTTCGAGCCGAGAACCGTACTCCTGCTAGAGCATATGCCATTCGCGCACGAGAGGAGGCATCCTCCCCTGACGTCATCACTGGTACCTTCACTCTCTTGATACTAATGTGATTGCATTGATTGACCCTGGCTCTACTCATTCATATGTATGCGAAACTTAGCATCCAGTAAGACTCTACCTGTTGAGTCTACTGAGTTCGTAATTCGAGTGTCAAACCCTTTGGGTCAATGCGTACTTGTTGATAAAGTGTGTAAGAGATGCCCTCTAATAATCCGAGAATCCTGTTTTTCGGCCGATTTGATGCTTTTGCCGTTTGACGAATTTGATGTTATTCTTGGTTTGGATTGGTTGACCGCGCATGATGCGGTTGTGAATTGTAAAAGCAAGACTATTGATTTGAGGTGCGCAAATAACGAGATAATTCGAGTTGAGTCTACGGACTTAAGGGGGTTGCCAGCTGTAATATCAGCAGTGTTGGCCCAGAAATATGTAAGAAAAGGGTGCGAAGCATACCTTGCGTATGTACTTGATGACAAAGAATAGAAAAGAACCCG
Source organism: Gossypium hirsutum (assembly GCF_007990345.1). Lineage (NCBI taxonomy): Eukaryota > Viridiplantae > Streptophyta > Magnoliopsida > Malvales > Malvaceae > Gossypium > Gossypium hirsutum. The sequence continues at coordinate 46,093,536 of NC_053424.1, forward strand.
AATCTGTGCCGGTGGTTTGTGAATACCCGGATGTTTTTCCTGAAGAGTTACCGGGTTTGCCACCTGTTCGGGAGATAGAGTTTGGTATTGAGCTTGTACCTGGAACTACGCCAATTTCGATAGCTCCGTATCATATGGCACTAACCGAGTTAAAGGAATTGAAAGCTCAATTGCAAGAGTTGACGGATAGAGGTTTCGCTCGACCAAGTTTCTCACCTTGGGGTGCACCAGTATTGTTCGTGAAAAAGAAGGACGGAACCATGAGGTTGTGCATTGACTATCGTCAACTGAATAAAGTGACGATAAAGAATAAATATCCATTACCGCGTATTGATGATTTGTTTGATCAACTAAAGGGAGCCTCAGTGTTTTCAAAGATAGATTTGAGATCGGGTTATTATCAGTTGCGGATTTGAGATTCGGACGTACCCAAAACTGCTTTCAGAACGAGGTACGGTCACTACGAGTTCTTAGTGATGCCGTTTGGGCTCACTAATGCCCCTGCGGTATTTATGGATTTGATGAATCGGATCTTCAGACAGTATTTGGACCGGTTCGTAGTTGTGTTCATTGATGACATCTTAGTCTATTCAGGAGATGAGACAGAACATGCTGAGCACCTGAGATTAGTATTGCAAATTTTGCGGGATAAGAAGTTCTATGCTAAGTTCAGTAAGTGTGAGTTCTGGTTAAGAGAGGTTAGCTTCTTGGGTCATGTGGTATCCGCATCGGGTATTCGAGTTGACCCGAGCAAAATTTCAGCCATACTTAACTGGAAGCCTCCAAGCAATATTACCGAAGTTCGGAGCTTCCTGGGGCTCGCTGGTTATTACCGACGATTTGTAAAAGGTTTTCGATGATAGCCACACCAATGACGAAGCTACTTCAAAAGGATGCTAAGTTCGAATGGACGGAGAAATGTCAGAAAAGCTTCGATCAACTGAAAACTCATTTGACTGAAGCTCCAATTTTAGTGCAACCCGAATCAGGCAAAGAGTTTGTCATTTATAGTGACGCATCCCTACTCGGGTTGGGTTGCGTATTGATGCAAGAAGGTCGAGTTGTGGCCTATGCGTCGAGACAATTGAAGCCACACGAGAGAAATTATCCAACCCATGATCTCGAACTAGCCGCCATCGTATTTGCTTTGAAAATATGGCGACATTATTTGTTTGGCGAAAAGTGCCATGTATTTTCGGATCACAAAAGTCTCAAATATTTGATGACTCAAAGAGACTTAAATCTGCGACAAAGACGTTGGCTTGAGTTGTTGAAAGATTACGAGCTTGTCATTGATTACCACCCGGGAAAGGCTAATGTGGTTCGGACGCCTTAAGCCGGAAATCGCTGTTTGCTTTACGAGCGATGAATGTGCACTTGTCTGTTCTACCCGACAATGTGTTAGTAGCTGAATTAAAGGCCAAACCATCATTGATTCATCAAATTCGTGAAGCTCAGAAAGTCGACGATGAATTGGTTGCAAAACGGGCTGAATGTATTCCGAATATGGAATCCGAATTTCAAATTGATGATGACGATTGTTTGAGGTTCAGAAGTCGGTTGTGTGTTTCAAGAAATTCAGAACTCATTTCGATGATTCTGAACGAAGCTCATTGTAGCCGAATGTCAATTCACCCGGGGAGTACGAAAATGTACAACGATTTGAAACGTCAGTTTTGGTGGCATGGTATGAAACGGGACATCTCCGACTTTGTTTCGAGATGTTTAATATGTCAACAAGTGAAAGCGAAACATCAAGTGCCTTCAGGATTACTTCAGCCGATCATGATACCCGAGTGGAAATGGGATCGAGTCATAATAGACTTTGTGTCCGGACTGCCATTGTCAGCAAGTAAGAAGGATCCGATTTGGGTTGTTGTTGATAGACTGACTAAGTCGGCTCACTTTAACCCCATGCGTACGGATTTTTCATTGGATAAACTAGCCGAATTGTATGTTTCTCAGATTGTGAGATTACATGGAGTACCTATTTCTATCGTGTCGGATAGAGATCGAGATTCACCTCGCGTTTTGGAAGAAATTGCAAGAAGCTTTGGGTACCAAGCTGCATTTTAGCACCGCTTTTCATCCACAAACCGATGGTCAATCCGAGCGGATAATTCAGATACTTGAGGATATGTTGAGATGTTGCATCCTCGAGTTTAGTGGTTCATGGGAACGGTATTTACCTTTGATTGAATTCGCTTACAACAATAGTTTTCAATCAAGTATTAAGATGGCACCTTACGAGGCTTTGTATGGTCGTAAATGCCGTACACCATTGTTTTGGACCGAGCTCGGTGAAAGTAAAATTTTCGGAGTCGATTTGATTAAAGATGCCGAATAGAAAGTAAGGGTAATCCGTGAAAGTCAAAAGGCAGCCACGGATCGTCAGAAATCGTATGCGGATTTGAAACGAAAAGACATTGAATATCATGTGGGAGATAAAGTGTTTCTTAAAGTTTCGCCTTGGAAAAAGGTACTCAGATTTGGCCGAAAGGGCAAGTTGAGTCCGAGATTCATTGGGCCATACGAAATATCCGAACGAGTCGGTCCAGTTGCGTATCGATTGATTTTACCCCCTGAACTTGAAAAGATTCACGACGTCTTTCATGTTTCGATGCTTCGACGCTATATATCTATCCTTCGCACATAATTAGTCCGTCGGAGGTTGAAATTCAAGCCGATATGAGTTATGAAGAAGAGCCGATGCGTATCCTAGCTCGTAAGTGAAGGGGTTGCGAAACAAAAGGGTTCCGTTAGTAAAGGTGTTATGGCTCAAACACGGGATCGAGGAAGCTACTTGGGAAACCGAGAGCTCGATGAAAGAACGATACCCAAACCTATTTACCGGTAAGATTTTCGGGGACGAAAATTTCTTGAGTGGGGGAGAGTTGTGACAGCCCAAAATTGACCCTAGTCGGGAAGTGGTTTCGGGACCACAAAATCAAGTCATAAAATTTAGTTAAAATTTTATTTGCATATCTTATATGTGTAATAGTACTTGTATAAAAATTTGATGTTTTAATTTTGTATTAGGAATGTGAATTTTGCTTGAAAGGATCTAGTTGAGAGACTGAGAAAATTATGATAGGTAAATAAGTAAGGACCAAATAGTATTAAAATAGGAAAGTTTGGGTTTGCATGTCAAAGTGCCCAATTCTTGATAAGTGGCCGGCCAAGCATGGTTCCATTCCTCCAAGTTTATGTTGTTTATTATTTAATATTGGTAAGTAAATTAGAATAAATAAAAGAAGGGAATTAAAAAGAAAAAAAGGATGAATAAAATAAGGGAGGAAGAAGGAGTGTTCATCCTTTTCCTTATCACAATTGCCGTACCTAAAGAAAGAAAAAGAAAAAGTGAAGTTAAGGCATTTGGTCATCTTCAAGTTGATTAAGAAGCTCTTGAATATTCGGTGCCTAGGGGAAAAGTTTCTAAGAAGTTTGGCCATGCATGTAACTAGATTGAGGTATGTTTGATATTATTCTTTGAGATTCATGTATATTTTAAGTTGTAAGTTTGAAATCTACCTAGCCATGGTTCAAATTTTGTTAATTGATGGAGATGATATTCGGCCATGAATGTTACATTCTTGGTTGGTATTTTGATGTCTTTGGTGATGAGGTATGAAGATGGTTGATTTTGAGTGTTTAATAAAAAGGATACATGAATTATTGTTAAATAATGGTCAAATGTAGCATGATTAAAGATGTGAATAAATTGAAGATTAAGGAGGTTATCAATGAAAAATATGAGTTGGATGAGTTTTAAAGAATAAAAATTTAGGTGACTAGAGGTCAAGGACATTCGGTCAAAGGCTTGTGTGCTAGTAAAATCGGCCTAAATGTCGTTTTGATGTGTTGAATTGAGTAAGCTAGATGTTGGAACACATAAGGATTCGGCCTTCTAAAACAATAGAGATAAGTGTATGAAAGGCTAAGTTTAAGTAGTAAGGCCGAATAGGTTGTAGATAAGGCACTTGTGAGTTCTTGGCCAAGCAATTGACAAATTAAATTAGAGTTCTTGTGACTATAATGTCAAGTCTAACTTGGTATATTTGGCCACCTAACTAAGTACATCGGTGGTGTTGAATGTAATCTTACACATTCGGCCATATGGGGTAAAAATGGGTCGAGTGTTCATGAGATGAAATTAGGTGTTTAAATGATGTTATAGTTGACATTGTGCATATATACATGCATTCGGCCATCTAATTGAGTATGAAGGTGGTGTTAAATCTAATTGTGATGCCCATTCCGAAGTATATATATATACATATATATGTTTATATACATAAGTATGCCCATTCGTGATGTTACCTTTAATTATGTGTATAATCGACTAAATGGGTAATTAGTGAGGATGGTTGCCGAATATACAAACATACATATGCATGTGTAATTGAATTATGAATGTTTAGCAAGATGGTTAAACTAGTTGATTTATTGATTAAGCTCAAGGAGTTAAAGGAGGAGAATCAAGCAAAGGCAAAGAAAAGATCATCGAGTAGCCGAGTTGGAACCGTCCTACCCAACACAAAGTAAGTCACCAAGCATATATTTTGTATTGATCTAAATAGACATAATGTCTATGTAATTATGCCAAATGGAATGATAAATTTATATACATGTATGCATGTGGTGATGAAAGTGTTGAATGAAAAGAAAAGAGGTGAGATGTATTGAGTTGTTGATCTCGGCACTAAGTGTGCGGTATAAACATTTATGATCATGAGATTGACACTAAGTGTGCGGGTTTAAATTGTTCAGCACTAAGTGTGCGAGTTTGATTATATAGCACTAAGTGTGCGAGTTGATTATATAGCACTGAGTGTGCGGACTTAATATATATTTTTGAATCATATGGGCACTAAGTGTGCGACATTATTGAGTTGATCACGGACAGCGGATCGGGTAAGTACCTTGAGTTCGTGACTACTAGGCGCTATGTTTATATTTGAAGTTGAGCTTGGTAAGTTTGAACCTATGTGACAATTATAATTGAGGTCACGTACATAAGATTTATCGTGGAATAGGTGAAAGGTCGTTTAGTTGTATGATTGTAACGAAAACAAAATGATGTATGAAAATGCCTCAAATATCCTATTGATTAGTATATGGAATGTGAATGCATGACTTGGTATGAGATTGGACCGATAGGTTTGAGGAACTATGGTATGGTTCGGTATGGGTGGAGTAACTAGCCTCGTTCCATTTTGCTTCCTCTTGTGATAATGTTATTAATGGATGGTAGTGCATTGCTTATGACTTACTGAGTTATATACTCACTCGGTGTTTCCTTGTCACCTATTTTAGGTTTCTTGGACTCGTCTCTTTTTGCGTGATCGGGCCGTCATTGGAGTCATCACACCGGCTAGCAAGTTTTGGTACTTTCTTCTTAGTCGGCTTAGGAGAACATTTCGGCATGTATAGGCTATTATGTTGTGTTTGAGCTTTGGTATGTAAACTTTTAGCCATGCGAAAATGGCATAAATGTTCGGTTGGGTTTGGTTTCATAACGTTAGGTCGTAAGTCTTGATAATTCGACTTTTTTTTATGCCATATGTCATGGTAGATTATTTTTGGTGTTAAAATTCATGATATGGCAATAGTGTAGTAGGGAGATGTTTGACAATGATTAGCCTTTGGCATGGCTAGTCATGATCATAATTGGTGATATGTATGATGAATTACTAGTTAGATCAAGGAGAAATCACGAAATAGGCATAGTTGCTTTCGTAACAGATGCTGGCAGCAGCAGTGACGTGAGATTGAAAAATCACTAAAAATAGTAGGAGTGGAATTAATTAATGAATAAATTATGTAATCGAAGCTTGATGAGTCTATTTTCATATAGACATAACGAAATGATCATATGGACAGTATGTTAAGAGATATTCAGGTTCTTGTGAGACAGGGCCAGAACGGTTTCTGGATTCCCTGTTCCGACTTTGGAAATTCATTAGAAATTAACCAGAGATAATTAGGAGTCATGCAATATATGTACAGATTCCTCTCTGAGTCTAGTTTCTATAGAAACAAACGGCATTGGTATTGAAGCTCTGTGCAGGGAGATATCCAAGTCGTAATGTGCAAAGGTCAGTGTAGTCGATCCCTGTAACATGGAAGATTTGACTAATAAACTGTACTAATTGGCCCAACCAAAAATTCTACAAAAATTCTACCACATAGGTATATGAGTCTAGTTCCAGGGAAAATTTACGGAACTGGATTTCGAGTTTCATAACTCAAGATATGATTTTTAAAGAGACTAGTACGCAGATTGGCAGCTTGTCTGGGAAATGTCAAATAAGTGGTTTGAAGTCTGTTAACACCTCGTGTTCGACTCCGGCGACGGTCTCGGGTTCAGGGTGTTACAGGTTAAGTCCCGAAGGCATTTGTGCAAGTTACTACAACCGGGCTATGTCCCGAAGGCATTTGAACGAGTAGCTATATCCGGTTAAATTCCGAAGGTACGTGATTTGGGAATGAATGATCTTGCTGTAAAAGTTTCAGCTAATACGCTTGAAACATCCCAACATTGAGGTATGTTTCGTATGTGCTTTGAATTAGTTGAGCCCTTACAAATAAGTATTCGCTCAGTTGATAAATGGGCTACCGGCCTTTGGCTAAGTTGATCTTTGTGTATGAATAAAAGGGTTGGTAATGTGAAGTAAGTATGATATTGAAAAATTGTGCATATGAAATTATCCGTTTAGCTACATGAATGCTATACTTTTGTTGTGCTGGAATCCCTTGCTCAAAACTTACTAAGCATAAATTGCTTACTCCGTCTCCTTGATTCTCTGTTTTATAGATTTTGGTTCTCCAGCTATCGGACTCGGGATTTTGAAGTCGAAGTCGCCCACACTATCAAAGCCCCCCCCTTTTGGTACAAATTTGGTTGAACTTCGAAATGGCATGTATAGGACTACCCATTTGTTGTGGGTCATGGACCCTTTGGACTTGTATAATTTTGGATAGCCATGCGAAAATGGCTTATATATGTTTGAGCATAATGTTATCATCATTTGGTATGGATATGGTTATTGAGAGGTGTGGATATGCTTAACAAGGATTGGCCATGGGAATGGTTAATCACTATCATAATTTGTGCTATTTATGCTAAAAGGGCTAGTTGAATCATGGAAACTATGAAATAGGTAAAGTCTACCTTAAAGGCAGATGCTGACAGCAGCAGTGATGTAGATTTGGAAAATCACTAAAAATAGTAGGAATGGAATTAAATAGTGAATAAATTATGTAAACGAACCTTGATGAATCTATTTTCATAGGAAAGTAACGAAACGATCATATGGACATTATGTTAAGAGATATTCAGGTTCTCGTAAGACAGGGCCAGAACGGTTTCTGGATTCCCTGTTTCGACTTTGGAAATTCATTATAAATTAACCAGAGATAATTAGGAGTCATGCCATATATGTATAGATTCCTACTTGAGTCTAGTTTCTATAGAAACAAACGAAATCAGTATTGAAGCCCTGTAGAGGGAGATATCCAAGTCGTAATGCGTAAAGGTCAGTGTAGTCGATCCCTGTAACATGGGAGACTTTGACTAATAAACTGTACTAATTGGCCCAACCAAAAATTCTAGAAAAAAATATGTAGATGGGCATATGAGTCTAGCTTCAGGGAAAATTTAGGGAACTGGATTCCGAGTTTCTGAACTCAAGATATGATTTTTAAAGCGACTAGTACGCAGATTGGTAGTGTCTGGGAAATTTTTTATAAGTGGTTTAAAGTCTGTTAACACCTCGTGTTCGACTCCGGTGACGGTCTCGGGTTTGGGGTGTTACATTTGATTGGTATCAGAGCTACGGTTTAGTCGATTCTAGGACTACCGTAATGCGTTGGGTCTAGCTATACATGCCATTTTATGTGATTATTTGATAGTGTGGTGATTTCTGACAATTGTAAATGTGTTTATTTATAGTAATGGATCCCGATCCCGACCGACCGGTAGCTGATGATCTTGAGAGTGTAGCGCCTGCTCCCGCACAAGGGACAGCGCCGGCGGACTCTCAACCTAATGCTAGTAACCCGAATGATGAAGCTAGACAAGCTTTCTATAGCGTGATGAATGATTGGTTCAACCAATACATTCGAACTAATACGGCTGTTCCACAACCTCCATTCCCGACAAATACCACCCCGCACCTACAATACCTCCGGGAACTGACCAAATAAGGTCAAATAAGCCCCCAGTTGACAGAATCCAAAAACATGGGGCTACTGAATTTAAAGCTACGGATAGCGACGATGCCGAGCAAGCTGAATTTTGGTTGGACAACACTATCCGGGTACTCGATGAGCTATCTTGTACACCCGATGAATGCCTAAAGTGTACTATCTCCTTGCTACGCGATTCTGCCTACTATTGGTGGAGTACTCTGACTTCCGTTGTGCCCCGAGAGCAAGTAACTTGGGAGTTTTTCCAAACTGAGTTTCGGAAAAAGTATATCAGTCAGAGATTTGTTGATAAAAAACGGAAGGAATTTCTTGAGCTTAAGCAAGGTTCTATGTCAGTAACTGATTACGAGCGAAAATTTGTTAGACTTAGTAGATACGCTCGGGAATGTGTTTCGTCCGAGGCTATCATGTGTAAACGCTTCGAGGATGGGCTGAATGAAGATATAAAAATGTTCGTTGGCATTCTTGAAATACGAGAGTTCGTAGTACTTGTCGAGCGAGCTTGTAAAGCCGAAGAGCTTAGAAAAGAAAAACAAAAAGTTGATGTGGGAACTGGAGAGTTTCGTAAAAGATCCTCGGGAAGGTCTCTTCAACAGGCATCGAAGAAATTTCGAGATGATGTGGGCCGGTCTAGAGGCACTTCGGTCGCCAGTGTTGGGAATGAACGTCGAGACAGAACGAAATGTCGATATTGCGGTAAATGGCATTTGGGGAGTTGTAGATTCCCTGACCGCTCCTGTTACAAGTGCGGATCAGTTGACCACTTCATTAAAGATTGCCTGAGGTTGTCTGAACAGAATGTAAATCAGAGTGGGAAACCGGGTGCTACCACTGCTCGAGGTAGACCATCTGGAAATACGGGCAATGCTAGTGGTGGTCAGAGAGGATCTAGAGATGCTACGACCAGATCCGAGGCTCGTGCGCCTGCTAGAGCTTATGCTATACGTGCCCGCGAGGATGCTTCTTCGCCTGATGTTATTACCGGTACTTTTACTCTCTTTGATACTAATGTAATTGCTTTGATTGACCCCGGTTCTACTCATTCTTACATATGTGAAACCTTAGCATCCAGTAAGACTTTACCTATTGAGTCTACTGAGTTCGTAATTCGGGTGTCAAATCCCTTGGGTCATTACGTGCTTGTCGACAAAGTGTGTAAGAACTGTCCCCTAGTAATTCGAGGTTCCTGTTTTCCGGCGGACTTGATGCTTTTGCCGTTTGATGAATTTGATGTTATTCTTGGTTTGGATTGGTTGACCGCGCATGATGCAGTTGTGAACTACAAAAGCAAGACTATTGATTTGAGGTGCGCAAATGACTAGATAATCCGAGTTGAGTCTACGGACTTAAAGGGGTTGCCAGCTGTAATATCCTCAATGTTGGCCCAGAAATATGTAAGAAAAGGGTGCGAAGCATACCTTGCGTATGTACTTGATGACAAAGAATTAGAAAAGAAACCCGAATCTGTGCCGGTGGTTTGTGAATACCCGGATGTTTTTCCTGAAGAATTACCGGGTTTACCACCTGTTCGGGAGATAGAGTTTGGTATTGAGCTTGTACCTGGGACTACGCCGATTTCGATAGCTCCATATCGTATGGCACCAACCGAGTTAAAAGAGTTGAAAGCTCAGTTGCAAGAATTGACGGATAGAGGTTTCGCTCGACCAAGTTTCTCACCTTGGGGTGCACCAGTATTGTTCGTGAAAAAGAAGGACGGAACCATGAGGTTGTGCATTGACTATCGTCAGCTGAATAAAGTGACAATAAAGAATAAATATCCGATACCGCGTATTGATGATTTGTTTGATCAACTAAAAGGAGCCTCAGTGTT
>NC_053424.1:46104077-46153784 GCF_007990345.1 Gossypium hirsutum
CAGCCGTAAGCCTATCATCTCGATTATTAGAGGGCATCTCTTACACACTTTATCAACAAGTACGCATTGACCAAAGGGTTTGACACTCGAATTACGAACTCAGTAGACTCAACAGGTAGAGTCTTACTGATGCTAAGTTTCGCATACATATGAAGAGTAGAGCCAGGGTCAATCAATGCAATCACATTAGTATCCAAGAGAGTGAAGGTACCAGTGATGACGTCAGGGGAGGATGCCTCCTCTCGTGCGCGAATGGCATATGCTCTAGCAGGAGTACGGTTCTCGGCTCGAACAGCCGTATCAGAGGCCCCTCTCTGACTACCACCCCTACCTCCTAAAATTCTCTGGTCTACCTCTAGTTGTCACTCCACTAGGTCTTGCACCTTGATCTTATTCTTCTCATCAAGCTCCGTGCAATCTCTAATGAAGTGGTCCTTCGAACCGCATTCGTAACAGGCCCTGTTAGTAGACTTACCCCAACATTCACCTAGGTGTCGTCTCCCGCATTGGGGACATTCAGGTTTCTCTTGACGATTATTGCCCACACTAGCTACCGAAGTAGCTCGGGAGTCCGTCGATGGTCGTGCTCTGATGGAAATTCCCGCAGTCGTCCTCGACTTATTAGTGTTCCTCCCTGAACTTCTTTACAGCTGAGAACAGAGCTTTACCCGTCGATCTTTTACGATAGTCTCTAGCTTCAAATTCAGCCTTCTTCTTCTCCTTTCCAAGTTCTTCCGCCTTGCAGGCTCGTTCGACTAGTGTTACGAATTCTTTTATCTCAAAATACCACTAGTAGCTTTAAATTTTCATTCAATCCTTCTTCGAATCTTTTGCACATAGAAACCTCATCAGCTACACACTCCCGGCATACCTACTGAGTCTTACGAATTCATGTTCGTATTCAGATACTGTCATACGGCCTTGCTTGAGTTCCAAGAATTCCTTACGCTTTTGATCAATGAACCGTTGACTAATATATTTCTTTCGAAATTCCGTCTGAAAGAAGTCCCAAGTTACTCGTTCGTTTGGGACTATGGAAATCAGGGTCCTCCACCAATAGTAGGCTGAGTCCCGCAACAAGGATATAGCACACTTTAGACATTCATCAGGCGTGCATGACAGATCATCAAACACCCGAATGGTGTTATCAAGCCAGAACTCGGCCTTTTCAGCATCGTCAGTAACTATGGCCCTGAACTCCTCGGCCCCGCGCTTCCTAATCAAGTCTACAGGTGGCTTACTCAGCCTCACAGGATCAGTGACTGATGGCATTACGGGCTCTTGGGTGGATTATTCAAATTCAGGAATTGTTGGACGGCCGGATTGGTTCGGGCATATTGCGCGACCCACTCATTCATCATGGTAAAGAAGGCTTGTTTAGCTCCCTCACCTTGATTATTCGCAGATGACTGAGGTTCAACAGGCGGTGTCCCTTGTGCAGGAGCAGTCGCTACACTTTCAATGTCATCCGCCACGGTTCTCTCTACACCGGGATCCATTTACTAATCAAAACATAAATTTTAACCGTCAGAAGTCATCACACATTTAAACATTAACATTCGGCATGTATAGCTAGACTCATACGTGCTATGGTAGTCCTAGAACCGACTAAACCATAGCTCTGATACCAATTAAATTGTAACACCCCGAACCCGAGACCGTCGCCGGAGTCGAACACGAGGTGTTAACAGACTTCAAACCACTTATTTGACATTTCCCAGACAAGCTGCCAATCTGTATACTAGTCGCTTTAAAAATTATATCTTGAGTTCTGAAACTCGAAATCCAGTTCTGTAAATTTTCCCTGGAGCTAGACTCATATACCTATATGGTAGAATTTTTGTAGAATTTTTGGTCAGGCCAATTAGTACAGTTTATTAGTCAAAGTCTCCCATGTTACAGGGATCGACTACACTGACCTTTGCGCATTACGACTTGGATATCTCACTGCACAGAGCTTCAATACCGATGCCGTTTGTTTCTATAGAAACTAGACTCAGAGAGGAATCTGTACATATATGTCATGACTCCTAATTATCTCTGGTTAATTTATAATGAATTTCCAAAGTCGGAACAGGGAATCCAGAAACCGTGCTGGCCCTGTCTCACGAGAACCTGAATATCCCTTAACATACTGTCCATATGATCATTCCGTTACTTCTATATGAAAATAGACTCATCAAGCTTTGATTACATAATTTATTCATTAATTAATTCCACTCTTACTATTTTTAGTGATTTTTCAATCTCACGTCACTGCTGCTGCCAGCATCTGTTACGAAAGCAACTATGCCTATTTCGTGATTTCTCCTTGATCTAACTAGTAATTCATCATACATATCACCAATTATGATCATGACTAGCCATGCCAAAGGCTAATCATTGTCAAAAATCTCCCTACTACACTATTGCCATATCATGAATTTTAACACCAAAATAATCAACCATGACATATGGCATAAAAAAAAATCGAATTATCAAGACTTACGACCTAACGTTATGAAACCAAACCCAACCGAACATTTATGCCATTTTCTCATGGCTAAAAGTTTACATACCAAAGTTCAAACACAACATAATAGCCTATACATGCCGAAATGTTCTCCTAAGCCGACTAAGAAGAAGGTACCAAAACTTGCTAGCCGGTGTGATGACTCCAATGACGGCCCGATCACGAAAAAAGAGACGAGTCCAAGAAACCTAAAATAGGTGACAAGGAAACACCGAGTGAGTATATAACTCAGTAAGTCATAAGCAATGCACTACCATCCATTAATAACATTATCACAAGAGGAAGCAAAATGGAACGAGGCTAGTTACTCCACCCATACCGTACCATACCATAGTTCCTCAACCTATCGGTTCAATCTCATACCAAGTCATGCATTCACATTCCATATACTAATCAATAGGATATTTGAGGCATTTTCATACATCATTTTGTTTTCGTTACAATCATACAACTAAACGACCTTTCACCTATTCCACGATAAATCTTATGTACGTGACCTCAATTATAATTGTCACATAGGTTCAAACTTACCAAGCTCAACTTCAAATATAAACATAGCGCCTAGTAGTCACGAACTCAAGGTACTTACCCGATCCGCTGTCCGTGATCAACTCAATAATGTCGCACACTTAGTGCCCATATGATTCAAAAATATATATTAAGTCCGCACACTCAGTGCTATATAATCAACTCGCACACTTAGTGCTATGTAATCAAACTCGCACACTTAGTGCTGAACAATTTAAACCCGCACACTTAGTGCCAATCTCATGATCATAAATGTTTATACCGCACACTTAGTGCCGAGATCAACAACTCAATACATCTCACCTCTTTTCTTTCATTCAACACTTTCATCACCACATGCATACATGTATATAAATTTATCATTCCATTCGGCATAATTACATAGACATTATGTCTATTTAGATCAATACAAAATATATGCTTGGTGACTTACTTTGTGTTGGGTAGGACGGTTCCAACTCGGCTACTCGATGATCTTTTCTTTGCCTTTGCTTGATTCTCCTCCTTTAACTCCTTGAGCTTAATCAATAAATCAACTAGTTTAACCATCTTGCTAAACATTCATAATTCAATTACACATGCATATGTATGTTTGTATATTCGGCAACCATCCTCACTAATTACCCATTTAGTCGATTATACACATAATTAAAGGTAACATCACGAATGGGCATACTTATGTATATATACATATATATGTATATATATATACTTCGGAATGGGCATCACAATTAGATTTAACACCACCTTCATACTCAATTAGATGGCCGAATGCATGTATATATGCACAATGTCAACTATAACATCATTTAAACACTTAATTTCATCTCATGAACACTCGACCCATTTTTACCCCATATGGCGAATGTGTAAGATTACATTCAACACCACGATGTACTTAGTTAGGTGGCCAAATATACCACGTTAGACTTGACATTATATGTCACAAGAACTCTAATTTAATTTGTCAATTGCTTGGCCAAGAACTCACAAGTGCCTTATCTACAACCTATTCGGCCTTACTACTTAAACTTAGCCTTTCATACACTTATCTCTATTGTTTTAGAAGGCCGAATCCTTATGTGTTCCAACATCTAGCTTACTCAATTCAACACATCAAAATGACATTTAGGCCGATTTTGCTAGCACACAAGCCTTTGACCGAATGTCCTTGACCTCTAGTCACCTAAATTTTTATTCTTTAAAACTCATCCAACTCATATTTTTCATTGACAACCTCCTTAATCTTCAATTTATTCACATCTTTAATCATGCTACATTCGACCATTATTTAACAATAATTCATGTATCCTTTTTATTAAACACTGAAAATCAACCATCTTCATACCTCATCACCAAAGACATCAAAATACCAACCAAGAATGTAACATTCATGGCCGAATATCATCTCCATCAATTAACAAAATTTGAACCATGGCTAGGTAGATTTCAAACTTACAACTTAAAATATACATGAATCTCAAAGAATAATATCAAACATACCTCAATCTAGTTACATGCATGGCCAAACTTCGTAGAAACTTTTCCCCTAGGCACCGAATATTCAAGAGCTTCTTAATCAACTTGAAGATGACCAAATGCCTTAACTTCACTTTCTTCTTTTCTTTCTTTAGGTACGGCAATTGTGATAAGGAAAAGGATGAACACTCCTTCTTCCTCCCTTATTTTATTCATCCTTTTTTTCTTTTTAATTCCCTTCTTTTATTTATTCTAATTTACTTACCAATATTAAATAATAAACAACATAAACTTGGAGGAATGGAACCATGCTTGGCCGGCCACTTATCAAGAATTGGGCACTTTGACATGCAAACCCAAACTTTCCTATTTTAATACTATTTGGTCCTTACTTATTTACCTATCATAATTTTCTAAGTCTCTCAACTAGATCCTTTCAAGCAAAATTCACATTCCTAATACAAAATTAAAACATCAAATTTTTATACAAGTACTATTACACATATAAGATATGCAAATAAAATTTTAACTAAATTTTATGACTCGGTTCTGTGGTCCCGAAACCACTTCCCGACTAGGGTCAATTTTGGGCTGTCACATAACCCGGATTTAGTAACTCGCACAAATGCCTTCGGGCTTAGCCCGGAATTAGTATATCGCACAAATGCCTTCGGATCTTAGTCCGGATATTAGTATCTCGCACAAATGCCTTCAGATCTTAGTCCGGATATGGTCACTTAGCACAAAGCCTTCGGGACTTAGCCCGGACATCATTCAAATAACCATGCACATTTAACAATAAATCATAGCACATTCGTATTTCATTTTCGTTAGCAAAACTCAAACACAAGACACTTATCATTCTTGCAATTTCGGCTCAATAGCCACACACAAAGAGCATGATTTTAATTTGCTTAAAACATGATCTAATCAAATCATAATTTAAGCTCTTTTACTCAAGAACTTACCTCGGATGTTGTCGAACGATTCTGATAGCTATTCGACCACTTTTTCCTTCCCTTTATCGGATTTAGTTCCCTTTGCTCTTGAGATTAATTAAACAAATAAATTGATTTAATCATTTGAGCATCGAAAAGAGGAACACAAGGCACTTAGCCCATATATATACATTAGACATTAAAGTCACATATGTACGGAAATCATGAATCAAACTCAACATTTTAGCTAATTTTCCCCCTTGGCCGAATTTTCTAAGCCAAGACAAAAGCATCAATATGCTTGCCTCTAACCGAATACATGCAGCACCAATCTCCTTCCTATGGCCGAATATGCATGTCTATGTTGGGGCCGATTGCAACACTTAATACATTCTACAAGTATGGTCACTTGTATTGACTAAACACCATTTTGTTTCAAGTTCAAAACTTGGCTAATACACACATATATACACTAGTAAAGCATCCTCTCCCTTTCCATCAATTTAACACATGCATTACTCATTAATATACAAAAATTATATTTGGCCTTAGCACACAACTTGCTAGCCGATTCTTCTCCATCTAGCAACCAATGCACATATGTGCTCACTCAAAAATGCTAAAAAGAAGATTCAAGAATCATCAATCCACCATCACATGCATCATTAACAAGCTTCATATTTAGCATGCAATGGCATTAACACAAAATCCACCTAGGCCAAATATCATCCCCATGACATAGCAAAGATTTGAACCATGGGCTAATTAGAACTCAAGCTAGCAACTAAAAACATGCATGAATCTCATGGCACAACCTCAAACTTACCTTGATCTAGGTACAAGTATGGCCAAACCTCCTCCTAATCCTCTTCCAAACCAAACATGAAGCAAGAACTCCTTCCTCCTTCCTTAGAATTTTCGGCCAAAAGAAGATGAAAAAAAGATGAACAAAATTTTTCTTTTCTTTTCTTTTACTCACGGCAATGGAGGGGGGGGAAACAACCACACACCTTTTTTTTGTTTTCATCATATTCCCTTTCATTATTTTATGCCCATGCTCCTTATTTTATTGTTTCCACCCATGTTGCACCAACACAACATGTCTATGACATGTCTTGCCCATCACACTTGGTCTACCATGCTTGTCATGGCTGGCCACTACTAATAGAGGGGGGAAATTGACATGCAAGTCCCCCCTTTTTCAACATGCACTAATAGGTCATTATGCTTTGACCTATCACATTTCAAAATTTCTCACATAAGTCCTATTTACTAAAACTCACATGCAATCGACTAAATCGAAGCTTGAAATTTTCACTCATTCATAATTACATATTCTAGACCATAAATATCACATTCGAACATTTCGGTGACTCGGTTTAGCGGTCCCGAAACCACTTCCCGACTAGGGTCAATTTTGGGCTGTCACATACTTTTAATATTAATTTATTAATTTACATAACCAGATTCTAATACCATCAAAATCATAGACTTTATCGTAATAATATCTAAGAGCAAATTAATTTAATTGTTGGGATAAAATATAACATCGATGACTAATTAATTTAATGCTCACTTTGGACACAATTATTTAATTTATCCAATTAAAAAGTGCAATTCAACCATTGATAACTTATTAAATTATAAATTAATATATGGTAAAATTGCACTTTCATTTCCCAAAATAAAAACAAAACTTTTTAGTCCCTTAAAAAATGATGAAATAATAAAATTAATACATGATAAAATTATATTTTTGATCTCTTAAAATTTTATAATTCAATTTTGGCCCCTAATTATTTTTTTTAGATTCACCTTGATTGACTTCTCGAGAAAATACATTTACTAAAAGAGTAATATATACAATTTATTTCTCATTCATCATTTTTATCCATATATTCAAGCAGTTCTTATTATGCACTATGTACAGAGTTATGATGAGTTAGTGGTGGGACTGATCAAACATATATAATTGGGGCTTAAATAACTTGTAATTAAGTTTTAATTCTTCATCTATCAAGGGGTTTGAATGGAGTTTAAAGAAACTTTGAGTTCTATTTTGCGAGTAATAAATTTAGAAAAAATCAACTGCTTGGATCAACTATAGTGATGTTTTCGGGCTACCAATTTGCTTGGGGGATCAGTCTTCTCTACTTAGCATACTGGGCCACTTCCATGGTAATATTTCACTTCCTTCATTTGTCATGGCAATTTCAGGCAAGGACCGAGTGCTGCATCAACATTTTCCTAGAATTGTCATGGCATTTGTGTTGGCAATCCATCCAACCTTTTTCCATGGCAATATTTCACTTCCTTCATTCACTTCCTTCTTTTTCTCCTTTTCTTCATCCTTCCTACATCTATTGCATAAAACAACCAATTTCGTTCTTCCCAATAGTAAAATTAATATGAAATGACATTTAAGGCACAATCCAAGCGTTATTAGGCAATGTTCTAAAAATAACCTAAAAATGTGAATATATCTACTTCAGTACAAACATTTAATCAAGCTTAGAGGTTCAAAATATAACACTTTTCAAGAGTTATCACACCCTTAAACTAGAGTTATTGCTTGTCCACAAGCAGAATATGTATGAATGCATGAATTTGCCATAACTACACAATTGCCTCTTGTATGCCAAACCAAACAAAATATATTTTATACCTCCCTTCTCAGTAGCCTTTTGTTTAAAAAAAATTGGTTTAAATTTTGTAGGTTTGTTTAGCATACGAAGTGCAGAAAATGTTACCTAAAAATAAAAATTCCTAAATATTATTGCAATCCTGACTATAGCAAGCACCTCCTAATGTACTTATTTTATCTTTCCACTAAAGTTAGATTTTTATCTTATACTTATTCTGTCATTGCATTATATAAAATTTTCTCTAGGGAATTCATCTTGTCACATGATTTCTTTACTTGATAATCTCAATGGAGGATACACTAGATTTCTAGGTATTACATCACACCACAATTTTATTGTAATTCACTCTTGAAGCTAAGGATTTTGACTAAAAAGATGGATGGAGCAAACAACTACCCCCTTAGCTACTCAGCCTACTACTATAGTAGAGTGCCCCTAAATTATTTTTTTTTACTCGCTATTATTTGATCTTGCTTTTTTGATCAATAATACAATGGAGCAAATAGAGTATTATTGCCCTACTCAACAATTTCAAACTTTGGAATGCTGTATAGTGTCTTTTTAAATTTTATTTTTTCATTTACCCTCAGCTTTATTATTACATGTTTAACAACCCATTTTTAGTCAAATCAAAATAGTGGTTTCGGAACCACAAATCTAAAGTTGAAATAATTATTTTATTAATATTTTAATGTATACATTATGACAGAATAATTGTGTGAAAGTTTTGTTAAGAAATTTTATCGTTTGAATGCTTAATTTGATAAAAATGACCTAATCGTGTAAAATGTAAAAGTGAAGTTCTAATAGTTAAAGGAGTCAAATAGCTATGCAATTAAATAGTGGAAGTCCTTGTGTTGTAATTAGACCATTAGTAAAGTAAGTGGACAAAGATGGACATCACTTACGTAAATTTTTAATGTTTAAAGTAAGGTTAAATATGTAATTTGGTTAATTAAATGATAAATTAATAAAACAAAAAGTAATTTTGTTCATTTATCATCTTCCTAGCCAAATCTAGGGCATAGGAAAACCATGAAAAGAGTTTGAAGCATCCGACCTAGTCTCCTTGAGCATGTAAGTCCATTTTTATTTTGTTTTTATTGATTTCTATGTTTTTGAGATCATTGCAGCTTAATCTAGCTAGCCTAGAGACTAATTTGCAAAACCGTTAAAGGTTTGGGATGCTGCCATTGATGAATATGTATGAGCTTTAATGATTGATGATAGATTATGAATGTTTGATCATAGTTGTAAAAATTTTGTTAAGTGATTTTTAGTGAAAATGCAAATTAGGGATTAGATTGAGAAATGTGAAAACTTTGTGGTTACAATGTGAAATAAATGAAAGATATGGGCTACTAGGGACCTACTTGAAAATCGGCTAGCATAGGTTGTGGTTGAATTGCACAAATTTGTAATTTTATGAAATAATGACTAAATTATAAAAATGTTGAAATGTTAGGGGCAAAATTGTAAATGTGCCTTAAAGTGTGTGTTTGGCTAAATTGAATAGAGAGATTATTGAGTAAGCTAAATTTGATATTATATAGATAAAAAAAAGCAAAATACGGACTTAGATCGAGGAAAGAACAAGGTTTTGGATTAATCGACTAGTTTCGCCATTTTTGCATCCGAGGTAAGTTCGTATGTAATAAGATTTGTTTTAATTGTATTTTAAATACCTTAATATTGCTTAAATTGTGAATTACAACCTTGCGAACGCATTCAAAGAAGATTCAGCATTGGAAATCCCGGTTGAACCTTAGGAATAGAGTAGGATACAAATGACATGTCATTATAGGGTTACATTAAGTTGGCTTCGAGCCATGATATTGGCACTTAAGGTGCGAGACTTCCGAGTATCTGACTTATATTCCAAATGGTTCAACGGGTATAATGAAGATATGAAATCGTGAGAATAGATACATAACACTATAGGTATGTATGAAAACTATGTGAGCATCGAATTTATAGAAGTTATGAGTTCATGGTTATGGTTGTGATTGAATACAAGTTAACATTTTGATTTGAATGTTTTATAGCATATTATGTTTATATTTTTTATTGTGAATAAATGGTGAGTTAAAGCTTTGTAGCTTTATGGCTTGTTAATTCATACGAGCTTACTAAGCTTTATAGCTTACATCATTTGTTTTTCTGTGTTTTATAGTGATTTTAAAGCTAGCTCAAATTGAGGGATCGTTGGAGACTTCATCACACTATCCAACTATCACTTGGTACTTTTGAAATTAAGTTTTGTTCATATGGAATGTATAAGGACACTGGGTCATTTTTATATCCTAGTATGAATTTTGGCCATTTGTGTTGGCTTGTAAAAGTTAAGTATCTTGTTGTGTATAGCCATGTGAGTTGGCTTATTTTGGAAAATATGGTGATGTGTATATATATGTACTAATGCTCTTTGGTGATGTGGTTTATACTTGCTTGTTGAATGGCTTGTTGAGACTTTGCATAAAAGGTAGCAAATTGCTTAAGGTATGCCTTATTGTAGATTGGTACATTGAGTACCATGTGAATACATTAAGAATTATGATAGATATGTGGTTTTAGGTAAATTAGTGCACAATTGAAAGTGATCAATTAAGTGTTTTGAAATTGTGAAACTTGTATGCTTTGAATTGGCAAAACATGATATTATGAGCATGTTAGTTGTTTGTATTGAATTAGCATGTTTTGGTCTTGGTTATGCTTGAATTGGATGCTTATTTATGCTATGTTTTGGTGCCATTTGGTTTGGTGTAGGTATATACAAATTGGGAGGAAAAATGGCTTGGTAAATAGCTTATTTTTGTCCACACGGGTAGAGACACTGGCGTATGTCCTAGTCGTGTGTAGCACACGGTCAGGTTGCACAGCTGTGTGTCCCCTGGTGTTGAAATTAAAACCAAGTCAGTATGCTCCACACGGCTCAGCACACGGGCGTATGACTTGGCCAGATGGTATAAGTTAGTTTACCTTACAAGTTTGGCAAGGCCTAGCACACGGCCTGGCACACGAGCGTGTATGCCTTTTTTAGGGCACACAGGTTAGCCACATGGGTTAGCCACATGGGTGTGTGTGTTGGCCATGTGACCCAAGTCAGAGAGTTACACGAGGTGGGACATAGGCTGAGACACAGCCATAGGCTTCCATTTCAAATGTCCACACGGCCTGCGACATGGGCGTGTCTTTGGCCCTGTGAGACACACAGCCGAGCCACACGGGCGTGTGTCCCTTGCATTTTGGAAAAATTTTCTAAGTTATCAGTTTAGTCCCGAACCACTCCGAATGAATGTTTTGGGCCTCGTAGGCTTGTATTAGGGACGATGTGATTGATTTTTATTGATAATTACGTGATATTTGAATATGTATAGGAAATGTATTGTTTAATTGTTTAAATGTCCAGAAATACTCCGTAACCCTATTTCGTGTGTTGAATACGGGTGAGGGATGTTACATTTATTGGTATCAAAGCTACGGTTTAGTCAATTTTTGTACTAACGTAGGGTATGTGAAAGTCTAGCTATACATGCCATATATAACCTGTGATAGTGTGATATCTCATTATAGTTTAAATCATGTTTTCGTATAGTAAATGGATCCCAATCGAGCTATAGCTGATGATGTGGAAAGTAATACACCTACCTCTATTCACGGAGTAGAGCAATCGAAGTCTAGACCCGTGTCGGGTAGCTAAGGAGGAGAGGCTAAAGAAGCCTTCTTCCAGATGATGAATGAATGGTTTACAGAGTTTGTTCGAACAAATCAGGCTGCTCAACAACCTCTACCCCACCTAATCCCCAACCGGTTCCTGTAATTCCTCAAGGTGTGGAATTTCTATGATTGAATAAGCTGCCAGTTGATAAGATATGAAAACATAAAGCCGAAGAGTTTAGAGTTAATGTTGACGACGACCTTGAGCGAGTTGAGTTTTGGCTTGAAAACACTATCAGAGTATTTGATGAGCTTTCTTGCGGATCGATAGAGTGTGTAAAATGTATTGTATCACTTCTGGGGGACACTGCGTATCAATGGTGGAATACTTTAGTGTCTGTGGTACCGAGAGAAAGAGTTACTTGGGATTTCTTTCAAGCTGAGTTAAAAGAGAAATACATCAGTTAAAGGTTCATTGATCAGAAACGCAAAAAGTTTTTAGAGATCAAACAGGGTCGTATGTCTGTGACAGAATACGAGGGAGTGTTTGTTAGACTCAGTAAGTATACTTGGGAGTGTGTTTTAATTGAAGCCATTATGTGTAAAAGATTTGAAGATGGGTTGAATGAGGATACCAGATTGCTAGTTGAGATTTTAGAATTGAAAGAGTTTGTGGTACTAGTTGATAGAGCCTGTAAAGCTGAAAAGCCTGACAAAGAAAAGAGAAAGGCAGATTTCAAAGATAGAGATTTGAGAAAAAGATCAATGAATAAACCATATCAATCCTTGTCAAAAAAATCACGAGATTCGTATACTCATTCAAATGCTTCAACCAGATATCCAAACAGAGATAGTGGAAAGTAATACTCAAGTCCTAAAGCTCATGCTACATCAGTATCGAGTGTTGGTAGCATGAGAAACAATAAACTTGGGTGTCAATAGTGTACGAGATGACATTTTGGAGATTGCTGGAATAAAAGTAATAAAGCTTGTTTCAAATGTTGTTCGCCAGATCATTTTCTTCGAGATTATCTTGAGTTATCTGAGAAAGACAAATATAAGAGTGTAAGATCGAGAAATACAACTATTAGAGGAAGACAACCTAGAAACACGTGAAATATGACGAGTAGTAAAGGAGCGACAAGGGAATCTACTTTGAGATCCGAGGCCAGGGCACCAGCTAGAGCTTACGCTATTCGCGCTCGCGAAGATGCGTCATCACCAGATGTTATCACCTGTACATTTTCTCTTTATGACACTGATGTAGTTGCTTTGATAAATCCTAGATCAACTCACTTGTATATCTGTATGAATTTAGTGTCTAGTAAGAATTTTCCTATTAAGACTACCGAGTTTGTGGTTAAAGTGTCGAACCCCTTAGGCAAATATGTTTTAGTTGATAAAGTTTGTAAGAGTTGTCCTTTGATGATCTGGGGTTACTGTTTTTCGGCTGATTTGATGCTTTTTCCATTTGATGAATTCAATGTGTTACTGGGTATGGATTGGTTATTTCTGCATGATGCTGTTGTGAATTGTAGATGAAAGACTATTGAATTGAAATGATAGAATAGTGAAATCATTCGAATGAATTAGATGAGTTTTTATGGATTTGATGAATCGAATCTTTAGACCATATTTAGACAGATTTGTGGTTATATTCATTGACGACATTCTGATCTATTCACAAGATGAGTTTGAGCATGCTGAACATTTAAGGGTTGTGCTACAAACCTTGAGAGATAAGCAATTGTTCGCTAAATTCAGCAGATATGAGTTTTGGCTCCAAGAAGTTGGCTTTTTGGGACATATTGTTTAAGCTGAAGGCATACAAGTTGACCTGAGCAAGATTTCTACAGTTGTTGATTAGAAACCACTGAGAAATGTATCCGAAGTTAGAAGCTTTCTGGTGTTAGCTAGTTATTATCTATATTTCGTTAAAGGGTTCTCGATTATTACTACACTAATGACTAGATTGCCACAAAAAGATGTGAAGTTCAGGTGGTCTGAAAAATGTCAGCAGAATTTTGAGCATTTGAAAGCATTGTTAACTGAGGCACCAGTGTTGGTTCAACCTAATTCGGGTAAAGAGTTTGTGATTTTCAGCGAAGCATCATTGAACGGTTTGGGTTGTGTTTTAATGCAAGAGGGAAAAACGATAGCTTAGGCCTTTAGAAAATTGAAGCTGCATAAAAGAATTAGTCGACGCACGATTTAGAGTTGGTCGCTATTATTTTCGTATTGAAAATTTGGCGACATCATTCATATGGTGAAAAATGCCATATTTTTACCAATCACAAGAGCTTAAAGTATACAATGACTCAAAAAGATTTAAATTTGCGTCCACGAAGATGGCTCGAGCTGTTGAAAGATTATGAGTTGGTGATTGATTATCATCCTGGAAAAGCGAACGTAGTTGCGAATGCTTTGAGTAGAAAATCATTATTTTCTTTACGGACGATGAATACTCAGTTAACCTTATCTAATGATGGTTCAATTCTAGTAGAGTTGAAAGCTAAATCTGTATTTCTTCAATAGATTTTTGAAACTCAGAAGTGTAATAACGATTTGCAAACTAAAAGAATGCAATGTGAGTCGACTAGTGATTCAAACTATCATATCGGATCCGATGATTGTTTAATGTTCCAAAATAGAATTTGTGTACCAAAGAATTCCCAGCTCATTCCGAAAAATTTACATGAATCACACAGTGGTTGTTTATCAGTTCACCCGGGAAGTACTAAAATGTAAAATGATATGAAA
The DNA here is from genome assembly GCF_007990345.1 of Gossypium hirsutum. Lineage (NCBI taxonomy): Eukaryota > Viridiplantae > Streptophyta > Magnoliopsida > Malvales > Malvaceae > Gossypium > Gossypium hirsutum. Next base: position 46,118,597 of record NC_053424.1, read on the forward strand.
TAGTTGTATTGGTGGTCGGGCATGAAACGAGACATTTCAAAATTTGTATCAGGATGTTTGGTTTGTTAGCAAGTTAAAGCTGAACATCAGGTGCCTTTTCAGATTGATACAACCTGTGATGATACCAAAATGGAAATGGGATAGAGTTACAATGGATTTTGTATCAAGATTACCCCTGTCTCCAAAGAATAAAGATGTTATTTGGGTTGTCATTGATCGACTAACAAAGTATGTACATTTCATTCCAGTACGTACAGACCCGAGGTTTTGTTTGTGATTTTGGAAGAAATTTCAAGAAGCTCTAGGTATAAGGTTGAACTTTAGCACTACATTTCATCCACAAATCGATGGTCAATCTGAGAGAATAATACAAATTCTTGAAGATATACTTCATTGTTGTGTTTTAAAGTTTGAAGGCAATTGGGAGAAATATCTGCCATTTGTTGAATTCATGTATAACAACAGCTTTCAATCAAGTATAAAAATGGCACCGTATGAAGCTTTGTATGGTCGCAAATGTCCAACTCCATTGCACTGGACTGAGCTTAGTGATAAAAAGATTCATGGGGTTGATTTGATCAGAGAGACTGAAAAGAAAGTAAAAGTAATTCGCAACAGTTTAAACGCAGCTTCAGATTGACAGAAATCGTACACAGATTTGAAACATAAAGACATTGAATTTTAGATCGGTGACAGAGTATTTCTAAAAGTATCTCCGTGGAAGAAAAAACTCTGTTTTTGTCGCAAAGGCAAATTGAGTCCGTGATTCATTAGGACGTATGAGATTATTGAAAGAATAGGATCAGCAGCATATCAGCTAGCTTCACCATCTGAGTTGGAAAAGATTCACAATATGTTTCATGTGTCGATGTTACGACGGTATCGATCAGATCCATCACACGTAATTTCTCTGACAGAGATTGAGATTAAACCTAATTTGACGTATGACGAAGAATCAATTACAATTTATCTCGAGAGGTTAAAGAATTGAGAAATAAACGCATAGCTTTAGTGAAAGTTTTATTGCAATGCCACGGGGTCAAAGAAGCCACATGGGAACCCGAGGAAGCTATGAGAAATCAGTACCCTAACCTCTTTTTTGGTAAGATTTTCGGGGATGAAAATCCCTAAGGGGGAGAGTTGTAATAGCCCATTTTTTTCATATCAGAACAGTGGTTTCGGAAGCACAAATCTGAAGTCGAAATAATTATTTTGATTAAAATTTTAATGTTTACAGTATGATAGAATAATTATGTGAAAGTTTCGTTTCATTTGAATGCTTAATTTGATAAAAGGACTTAATCACATAAAATGTAAAAGTTAATTTTTAATAGTTAAAGTGTCAAATGGCAATGAAATTAAATAGTGGAGGTCCTTATGTTGTAATTAGACCATTATAAAGTAAGTGGACAAAGATGGACATCACTTATGTAAATTTTTAACGTTTAAAGTAAGGTTAAATAAGTAATTTGGTTAATTAAATGATAAATTAATAAAACAAAAAGTAATTTATTCATTCATCATCTTCCTAGCCGAATCTATGTCATAGAAAAAAATTGAAAAGAGTTTGAAGCATTCGACCTAGTCTCCTTGAGCAATTAAGTCCATTTTTGTTCTGTTTTTATTGATTTCTATATTTTTGAGATCATCGCAGCTTAATCTAGCTAGCCCAGGGGCTAATTTGCAAAACTGTTAAAGGTTTAGGCTATTTCCATTGATGAATATGTATTAGCTTTAATGATTGATGATATATTATGAATGTTTGATGATAGTTATACAAGTTTTGTTAAGTGATTTTTAGTGAAAATGCATATTAGGGATTAAATTATGAAATGTGAAAATATTGTGGTTAAAATGTGAAATAAATGAAAAATATGGGCTACTAGAGACCTAATTGAAAATTTTTTAGCATAGGTTGTGGTTGAATTGCATGAATTTGTAATTTTATAAAATAAGGACTAAATTATAAAAATGTTGAAATATTAAGGGCAAAAGTGTAGATGTGCCTTAAAGTGTATTTTAGACTAAATTGAATAGAGAGATTATTGAATAAGCTAAATTTGATATTATATAGACCAAGAAAAGTGAAATACGGGCTTAGATCAACGAAAGAACAAGGTTTTGGATTAATTGACTCATTTCGCCGTTTTTGTAACACCCCTAACCCGTATCCATCATCGAAATAGGATTACGAGGCATTACTGGATAATACACATCATTCACATACAATTATGCATTCATAATCAATATCCATTCAACTCATCCACATTATCACTTATAAGGTCCTACGAGACATTAAAACATCCTTAAAAGTGGTTCAGGTCTAAACTGATAACATTTGAAAACTTTGGGAAACTTATAAAATTTTCATGCATTTAAGGGTCACACGCTAGTGTGAACAGGCCGTGTGCCTCACACGACCACCAGACACGCCCATGTCGCAGGCCATGTGAAAATAGGGCATACATACTAACTTGCACCACACGGCTGAGGACACGCCCGTGTGTCAGGTTGTGGAAAAAATGGAGGGATTACTGACTTGGGTTACACGGCCGACCACACGCCCGTGTGCCAGCCTGTGTCTCACACACGGCTAATAGAAATGGCTGTATGTTTAGGCCGTGCCAAACCTGTAGGGTATACTGACTTAATTCGAAAGGATACCCCAGGGGACACACGGCCGTATCGCATGACCGTGTGTCGCACACGGCTGAGACACACGCCCGTGTCTCTGCCCTTGTGGACAAAAATAGGCTATTTTCAAAGCCAATTTGCCACCCTTTTCTCATGCACACCTAGCAAAAAAATGGTACCAATTCAATACATTTCTAAGCAGCCAAAACATGTCAATTCATATACAATTCATGCTATTAAGAAACCATCCTCTTAACTACTCAAATACATGACCAAAACATACTAAATCAATAAGTCAAAATCATCAAATTTGCATAACTTCTAAATGCATTTCTTCATCATTTCAATTACTAATTCTTGTCACAAAATGTAGCATTTCATCATCTCAAAATCAAGTCACAACATGCTATCTTCCAAACATTAATACACCAATTATCAACTAGCTACACAATCAAACATATAACCATCACAAAATATGCCAACACATAATGCCATATATATACACCACATATATCACTTATCAAACACATAATTCAAGCCAACTTAAATAGCCATATACACCATCATTTACAAGACAAATCTCATGGCTAAAATCACAACTCAAAACGTATCAAGATAACACTAGCCTAAACATGCCATATACCATATTTACAAAGCTTCAAAAGTACCAACAAGTTGATCGATAGTGTGATGACGTTTCCCAACGATCCTTGAGTTCGAGCTAGCTTTGATAATTTATAAAATAGGAAAACAAAGACACAAAGTATCTTAGTAAGCCATATACAAATAAAGTCATCATATGAATATTGGCATATCCATTCAAATATGCTAAGCATAGCTAAACACATACAAGTTCACAAATCTTTCTCATTGTACACATATTCAATATCATAATTGAATTCATCAAATACTTTGTAACCCCCCGAACCCGAGACCGTCGCCGGAGTCGAACACGAGGTGTTAACAGACTTCAAACCACTTATTTGACATTTCCCAAACAAGCTGCTAATCTGTGTACTAGTCGCTTTAAAAATCATATCTTGAGTTCTGAAACTCGAAATCCAGTTCCGTGAATTTTCCCTGGAACTAGACTCATATACCTATATGGTAGAATTTTTCTAGAATTTTTGATCAGGCCAATTAGTACAGTTTATTAGTCAAAGTCTCCCATGTTACAGGGATCGACTACACTGACCTTTGCGCATTACGACTTGGATATATCCCTGCACAGAGCTTCAATACTGATGTCGTTTGTTTATATAGAAACTAGACTCAGAGAGGAATCTGTACATATATGGCATGACTCCTAATTATCTCTGGTTAATTTATAATGAATTTCCAAAGTCGGAACAGGGAATCCAGAAACCGTTCTGGCCCTGTCTCACGAGAACCTGAATATCTCTTAACATACTGTCCATATGATCGTTTCGTTACTTCTATATGAAAATAGACTCATCGAGCTTCGATTACATAATTTAGTCATCAATTAATTCCACTCCTACTATTTTTAGTGATTTTTCAATCTCACGTCACTGCTGCTGCCAGCATCTGTTACGAAAGCAACTATGCCCATTTCGTGATTTCTCCTTGATCTAACTAGTAATTCATCATACATATCACAAATTAAGATCATGACTAGCCATGCCAAAGGCTAATCATTGTCAAACATCCCCCTACTACACTATTGCCATATCATGAATTTTAACACCAAAAATAATCAACCATGACATATGGCATAAAAAAAAAGGGTCGACTTACCAAGGCTTACGACCTAACGTTATAAAACCAAACCCAACCGACATTTATGCCATTTTCGCATGGCTAAAAGTTTACATACCAAAGTTCAAACACAACATAATAGCCTATACATGCCGAAATGTTCTCCTAAGCCGACTAAGAAGAAGGTACCAAAACTTGCTAGCCGGTGTGATGACTCCAATGACGGCCCGATCACGCAAAAAGAGACGAGTCCAAGAAACCTAAAATAGGTGACAAGGAAACACCGAGTGAGTATATAACTCAGTAAGTCATAAGCACTGCACTACCATCCATTAATAACATTATCACAAGAGGAAGCAAAATGGAACGAGGCTAGTTACTCCACCCATACCGAACCATACCATAGTTCCTCAAACCTATCGGTTCAATCTCATACCAAGTCATGCATTCACATTCCATATACTAATCAATAGGATATTTGAGGCATTTTCCTACATCATTTTGTTTTCGTTACAATCATACAACTAAACAACCTTTCACCTATTCCACGATAAATCTTATGTACGTGACCTCAATTATAATTGTCACATAGGTTCAAACTTACCAAGCTCAACTTCAACTATAAACATAGCGCCTAGTAGTCACGAACTCAAGGTACTTACCCGATCCGCTGTCCGTGATCAACTCAATAATGTCGCACACTTAGTGCCCATATGTTTCAAAAATATATATTAAGTCCGCACACTTAGTGTTATATAATCAACTCGCACACTTAGTGCTATATAATCAAACTCGCACACTTAGTGCTGAACAATTTAAACCCGCACACTTACTGCCAATCTCATGATCATAAATGTTTATACCGCACACTTAGTGCCGAGATCAACAACTCAATACATCTCACCTCTTTTCTTTCATTCAACACTTTCATCACCACATGCATACATGTATATAAATTTATCATTCCATTCGGCATAATTACATAGACATTATGTCTATTTAGATCAATACAAAATATATGCTTGATGACTTACTTTGTGTTGGGTAAGACGGTTCCAACTCGGCTACTCGATGATCTTTTCTTTGCCTTTGCTTGATTCTCCTCCTTTAACTCCTTGAGCTTAATCAATAAATCAACTAGTTTAACCATCTTGCTAAACATTCATAATTCAATTACACATGCATATGTATGTTTGTATATTCGGCAACCATCCTCGCTAATTACCCATTTAGTCGATTATACACATAATTAAAGGTAACATCACGAATGGGCATACTTATGTATATATATATGTATATATACTTCGGAATGGGCATCACAATTAGATTTAACACCACCTTCATACTCAATTAGATGGCCGAATGTATGTATATATGTACAATGTCAACTATAACATCATGTAAATCCACATATAACTACATTTCTTAAGTTCCACATCTTAATGCCCATTATACATAATCAAATTTAACATCATCTATATATTTACTCATATGGCCGAATATACATACCCCCATATAATATCATGTACTCACTTTAAGTATATTGCCGAATATACTTAATCATACACACACCTAACCAAAATAATTTCTAAAATCTTTATATCATTTATAATACATCTAAATATTCTTTTTCACATTATTAACTCAAATCACATACATTATTTACTATAACATTTTTACATTCGGCATTAGTGTCAACCATAGTAGCCGATTCTTCCTACTTTGTACCCATGCATCTATTTGATCCTTAGTTAGTTCAAACGCTTCACACACTAAGACTCATCCAATTTCAACAAGAAATAAATCCTTAATCCTCAAACTACCATGGCCGAATGTTATAACCCAAGCCACATATATTGTTCCTCAAGGCCCTTCAAGGACCACATTCGGCACCTCCATAATAACAACTCAAATTTCACCCTTCAAGAAAGAAGAAGAAAAAATATATGTGCTAAGAGCTTCAAACTACTTGGCCAACTATCAAACCTCCTAACAATCAAAACTTAAGCCATGGAATGATTAGAACTTGAACTGACCACCTTCTTTATACAAAATTTTTCCAAGAATTTCAAGATACTTACCTCTTCTTAATCCTCATCCAAACCGAACATAAAGCAAGAGAGCTCTTTCTTCTTCCTTTGATTTTTCGGTCAAGAAAACAAAGAGGATGAAGCCTTTTTTTTTTCTTCTAGTTTCGGCCAAAATGGGGGAGCAAGGATGAAACAACTTTGGTTTCTCCTCCCACTCCCCTCATATTTTATTGTTCTTAACACAACATGTTGTCATAAACTTTTCATAATATGTTTTACCCATCACAATTTGTCTATCCACCTTGTCATGGCCGGCCACTACTATTTGGGGGGGGAATTTGACATGCAAGTCCCCCCTTTTTATCTCATGCACTAATAGGTCCTTATGCTTTGACCTATCACTTTTCAAAATTTTCTCACATAAGTCCTATTTACAAAAATTCACCTACAATTAAACAAAATTCAAACACGAAATTTTCACACATGCACATGTACATGTAATGAGCATCAATTATGACGGTTAATTATTTTTATGACTCGGTTTAGCGGTCCCGAAACCACTTCCCGACTAGGGTCAATTTTGGGCTGTCACATACTTCCCTTTTTAATACTCGTATGAATCCCGTACATACCTGAGTCACTTAACTCATTCTCACATTCTTTCTTGACTTGACGTTGCCCGTTGAACTGTTCGAAATCACTAAAGATACTCGGCAAACACGTATAGCTTGTACAATGCTATATCCTAGATATGGTCATACATGATATCACATATTGATACCATTGTCGCAGACAGGGTCTTACACAAAATCGATTAACGATACCAATGTCCCAGACATGGTCTTATACGTAATCACATTACAATGCTAATGTCCCAGACATGGTCTTACATGTAATCACATCTCGGTAACCTAACCTCATGACATTTGTATCATATACTATTCATAAGGTTCGTATGGGACTTTCAAATGTCATAACTCTGTCGATTCTTGCACGTATTTGCACATTCAACATTCATATCAATTCAATGACAAATAAACATGTATAATTCAATTTAGAGATATTTATTTGCATATAAACTTACCTCGTATATACAATGATCAGATCGGATCGACTACTCGACAACTTTTGATTTCCCCCGATCTAAATCTGTTTTCTTTTGTTCTTGATCTAAACACATTCAAAATTAAAGCATTTATTCATCAAACCATTCAATTTAGTCCACAAACATATATTTAGGCATTTTTACACTTTATCCCTTAAAGTTTCACATTTATTCAATTTAGTCCTTATTTCATAAAAACACAAATTACACAATTTCTTTCTAATTTTATGCTAGCCAAATTTTCCTAGTGCACATATCAGCCCATATTTATCATTTATTCACACATTAACCAACATTTTCACATTTTCACAAATATATCCCTATTTGAGATTTTTATCAAAAATCACTTAATAAAACTTGATAATCTATCAACAAATATCCAATTTTTCATCATCAACTATCACATAACTCATGAATTCATCAATGGCATTTTACAAAGTCACAAACAAACTCAAAAAGTAAGGCACGGGCTAGCTAGTACTCAAAGCAAGGATCACAAAAACATAGAAATCATAAAAAACGAATCAAAACCATATCTTAATCAAGCTTAACAATGGCTGAACCCTAAAAACATAAAGATGGCTTCTTCCATCTTCAATTTTCAGTGTAAAAAGATGATAAATGGCCACCATTATTTTTTGTTTTAATTTATTATACATTAATTACCAAAATAACATTTAAAATAAAATTTAAAATTCACTTAATATATAACCATTTATGTCAAATTCCACTATCAATGGTTTAATATCAACATAAGGACCTTTCATTTAATAATCCATAGCATTTAGACACATTTATAATATAGAATGTAACTTTTTCATTTTACGTGATTTAGTCATTTCGTCAAATTGTGAATTACGACCTTGCAGACACATTTGAAGAAGATTCAGCATTAGAACTCCCGGTTGAACATTAGGAATAAGTAGGATACAAATTACATGTCATTAGGGGTTACATTAAGTTGGCTTCGGGCCATGATATTGGTGCTTCGGGTGTGAGATTCATTGAGTTGGCTTTGGGCCGTGATATTGGCACTTCGGGTGTCATTGAGTTGGCTTTGGGCCATGATATTGGCACTTAGGGTTAGAGACTTTCGAGTATCCGAGTTATATTCCAAATGGTTCAACGGGTATAATAAAGATATGAAATGGTAAGAATAGATACATAATAGTACAGGTATGTACGAAAACAATGTGAGCATCGAATTTATGGAAGTTATGAGTTCATGGTTATGGTTGTTATTGAATACAAGTTAACATTGTGATTTGAATGTTTTGTAGCATATTATGTTTATATTATTGATTGTGAATAAATGGTGAGTTTACTTATTAATTCATACAAGCTTACTAAGCTTTATAGCTTACATCATTTGTTTTTCTGTGTTTTATAGTGACTTTAAAGCTAACTCAAATTCAGGGATCATTGGAGACTTCATCAAACTATCTAACTATCAGTTGGTACTTTTGAAATTATGTTTTGGTCATAAGGCATGTATAAGGACTTTGGGTCATTTTGGTATATGTTAGTATGAATTTTGGCCATTTGTGTTGGCTTATAAAAGTTAAGTATCTTTTTGTGTATAGCCATGTGAGTTGGCTTATTTTGGCAAAGATGGTGATGTGTATATATATGTACTAATCCTCTTTGGTGATGTGGTTTATACTTGCTTGTTGAATGGCTTGTTGAGACATAGCATAAAAGGTAGCAAATTGCTTAAGGTATGCCTTATGTGGATTGGTACATTGAGTACCATATGAACCCATTAAGAGTTATGACGGATATGTGTTTCTAGGCAAATTAGTACAGAATTGAACGAGATGAATTAAGTGTTTTGAAATTGTGAAACATGTATGCTTTGAATTGGCAAAACATTATTTTGTGACCATATTAGTTGTTGGTATTGAATTGAAATGTTTTGGTCTTGGTTGTGCTTGAATTAGATGCCTTTTTATGCTATGTTTTGGTTCCATTTGGTTTGGTGTAGGTGTATATAAATTGGATCCAAAATGGCTTGCTAAATAGCCTATTTTTGTCCACATAGGTAGAGACACAGGCGTATGTCTCTATAATGTGTGACACAAGGTCAGGTTGCATGGCCGTATGTCTCCTCGTGTTGAAATGAAAACCAAGTCTGTATGCTCCACATGGCTCAGCACATGGGCGTGTGACTTGGCTGTGTGGTATAAGTCAATATACCCTACAGGTTTGCCACAGCCTAGGACACGACCTGGCACACAAGCGTGTATGATTTTTAGGGCACATAGGTTAGCCACACGGGCATGTGTGTTAGCCGTGTGACCTGAGTTAGAGAGTTACACATGGTGGGACACGGGCTGAGACACGACCATGTGACACACGCCTGTGTGTTTGCCCGTGTAGACTAAATAAAGCCATTTACTAGCCTCATTTGTCACCCAAAATCACACCAAAGGCTTGCACTAAAACGCACATCCAAATACCAACCAATTCAAGCATTCAAATTAAGCAAATTTCATCATTCAACAAGGCATATCATTACATGCATATATGTTTATAATCTTACCTTGGTATATTCCATATGTTAGGCAAAATTTGAACAACCACTTAACATATATTTAGCTACCATAGCGTGACATTACAAGTATATCAAAATAACAGTTACTAGCCATTCTAATGGCTAGATTACAAACATCATTTTCAAGCCATGAATGGTCAAGTTGTCCTATACATGCCATTATACCAAAATGATTCTACTATATGTATACCCCAATATAACTAGTTGATAGTGTAACGATGCTCCAATGATCTCCAACCTTCGCGAGCTTTCGAGCACTATAAAACAGGGAAAATAAAATGGAGTAAGCATTACATGCTTAGTAAGTTCGTATAATGGAAACTAAACTTACCAAACCCGTTTATTAAATCTAAGCAGACAATATCATGGTTTTCCATCCATTCAATCAAACATGTTAGTCACCAAAATCTTTATATCAATCAAGTAAACATAGATGAGCTCATCATGCAATATTCTTTCAAGTCATTATCATTTCATCTCAAAATTCTCATACCATGTCAAGAGTTGTGTTCGTTCAATTATTGAAATTCTGATGGATGCTCAAGTAGTACACTCAAGGTATACGATTCAATAATCCGTCAATTTCTTACCCAAGGGTACCTATTAGGGCACTAAATCAAGGAACACACTCTCGAGCCACATATCGTATAACAGGATTACCAGTCTAGTTAAATCCTTTATATAACATACGCTCAAAAGGGCTCAATTAGGATTACCAGTCCAGGCTAAACCCTAATCATAGCGTATACTCGAGAGGTATTGTATCAAGATTACCCTCTAGGTTAAATCCTTTCTATAATAAGGTGAATAGGATTACTCGTCCGAGCTAAATCCCGTCCGCAACAAATGCAGGACTTCATCCATCTCGGGAAAGCACATATATTCTTCGGAATTCAATATTCAATCGGGACTTAACCCATTTTTCACTATTTCAAGCATGTATTAAATTGTCCATTATAGCATTCAAGTAATGCATTCCAATATAAGTCATATTACATACAAGCATAGCATTCAATTAACATAATTACATAGTCAATTAAGTTACATGAACTTACCTCGACACTTATCCGCGTAAATAATCTACTAATCCGAAACATTTTCTTTTCCTCGATCTAACCTCGAATATGAGTATTCTAGATCTATATAAATAGCTTTAATCATCAATTTCTCATATTTCATACTCATTTGGACTCAATTTACGTCCTAGGAAAAATTACCATTTTGCCCCTAACTTTTCCAAAAATCCCAATTTCGTCCCTAGGCTTAGAAAATAAAATTTTGTGCAATTTACTCACTATTCCAAGCCTAATCAAAACCCCGTTACAAAATTTATAGCACATGTATTCATAAAAATTCAAAATTTTTCATCAAATTTCACAACTTTACATTTTAGGCCCTAAATCATGTTTTCATCAAAAATCACTTTGTAAAAGTTGTTTATCTATCAACAACCTTTCATTTTCTATCATAAATTTCTAATTTTCAACATATTCATCCATGACCCAAAATTTTATACCTTGATAACTTTTCAAATTAATCCCCCAAACAGATAAATTAAGCTATCCCGGTTTCAAAAATATCAAAATTATTACAAACGGGACAAGCAAACTTACCCAATTAAGCTTTGAAAGTTTCTTTTCTCTCTCCTAGGGTTTCAATAAATTTTCGAGTTGAAGATGAAAAAATAAGATGATATTTCTTTTTATAGTCTTTTAATTAATTTAACTATTTTAATTTCCAATTTAGTCCCTACTCTTTTCTAATTTTTCCATGGATGAGTCACCAAAAATCTACATACTTTTCTTTAATGGTATAATTCCATATAAGGACCTCTAGATTTGAATTCTATAGCTATTTAATCCTTATAGCTACTAGAATTCAACATTTGCATTTTATGCAATTTAGTCCTTCTCGTAATTAAGCACTTAATCAATAAAATTTTCGCATAAAAAAATTCATACAACATTTCTATCATAATACATACCATATTATAAAATAAAAATAGACTTCATTTTTGTATCGAATTTGTGGTCCCAAAACCACTGTATCGATTTCACTAAAAAATGGGCTATTACAACTCTACCCCTTAAAGATTTTCGTCCTCGAAAATCTTACCAGTGAAAAGATTCAGGTTTGCTACTTCATAGTATCTTCTAGCTCCCAGGTAGCCTCTTTTACACCGTGTCGTTGCCAAGGAACTTTTACTAATGCTACCTTTTTTTTCTTATCTCTTTTGTTTCCCAAGCTAAGATTTTGACCAATTCTTCACTATATGTCATATCAGGCTAAATTTCTACCTCTGTCGGAGAAATAACATGTGAAGGATCAGATCGGTACCGTCGTAGCATAGACACATGAAAAACATTATGAATCCGATCAAGTTTTGGTGGTAAAGTTAACCAATATGCAATCAGTCCAATTCTTTCTATAATCTTATATGGTCTAATGAACCGTGGACTCAGTTTTCCTTTATGACCAAACCGTAGAACTTTCTTCCAAGACAAAACTTTCAAGAATACCTTGTAACCGACTTGTAATTCTATTTCTTTTCGTTTAATATCAGCATAGGACTTTTTATAATCAGAGGCTGCTTTCAAACTGTCCCGTATTACTTTCACTTTTTCCTCTATTTCACAGACTAAGTCAACTCCGTGCAACTTTTTCTCACTAAGTTCTGTCCAACACAATGGAGTTCTACATTTGCAACCATACAAGGCTTCATATGGTGCCATTTTAATACTAGACTGGTAACTATTATTGTATGCTAATTCAACTAAAGGCAATTACCTTTCCAAATTTCCTTCAACCTCAAGTATACATCATTGAAGCATATCTTCCAAGATCTATATTACCCATTCAGATTGACCATCTATGTGGGGATGAAATGCAGTACTAAAGTGTAACTGAGTACCTAGAGCTTCTCGCAATTTGCTCCAGAATCGAGATGTAAAACGAGGGTCTCTATCTGAAATAATGGAGACAAGCACTCCATGCAATCTAAAAATCTCAGAAACATATAATTTAGCCCATCTATCCAAGGAAAAATCCATACGTACTGCAATAAAGTGTGCAGACTTTGTCAACTGATCAACAATTACCCAAATGACATATTTCTTCTTTGGAGACAGGGGTAACCCCAATACAAAGTCCATAGTAATTATTTCCTATTTCCATTCCGATATCGTAACTGGCTGTAGTAGTCTAGAAGGCAACTGATGTTCAACTTTTACTTGCTGACATATCAAACATTTAGATACAAACTTAGAAATATCCGGTTTCATTCCTGGCCGCCAATACATCTTTTTCAGATCATTACACATTTTATTACTACCAGGATGTATAGACATGTTATCATTCTGAGCTTCATTTGTACTAGTTCTAAAACTTTCGGTACACATACTCTACCTCTGATTAACAAACAACCACCAGTCCCGATCTGAAATTCTAAATCAGGAGTCGATTCACTCTGTATTCATTTTGCTTACAACTTACTATCATTTTTTTGAGCTCCAGAGATCTGCTGTAAAAATGTTGGTCTTGCTTTTAACTCAGTTATAATTGAACCATCATCAAATAGTGACAATCGAGTATTCATTGCTTGCAAAGTATACAAAGCTTTTCTATTCAAAGGATTTGCCATTACATTTGCTTTTCTCGGATGATAATCAATAACAAGATCATAATCTTTGAGTAATTCAAGCCATCTGTGCTGTCTTAAATTCAAATCTTTCTGTAACATCAAATACTTTAGACTTTTATGATCGGTGAATATGTGACATTTTTCACCAAATAAGTAATGCCGCCAGATTTTTAATGCAAACACAATGGCTGCCAATTTAAGATCATATGTCGGGTAGTTTCTTTCATGTGGTTTTAGCTGTCTTGAAGCATAGGCTACTACTTTACCTTCTTGCATCTAAACATAGCCTAAACCATTTAATGACGTATCACTGTAGACTATAAATTCCTTACCCGATTCTAGATAAACTAACCCTAGTGCTTCTGTTAATAAAGCTTTTAATCTGTCAAAACTCTGCTGGCATTTGTCAGTCCATTCAAACTTTACATCTTTCTGTAGCAAACGAGTCATTGGAGAAGCTATCATTGAAAATCCTTTTACAAATCTTCGATAGCAACAAGCTAGTCCCAAAAAACTTCAGAATTCTGACACATTCTTCGGTGGCTTCTAATTAAAAATGCTTAAAATTTTATTTGGGTCTACCCTGACACCTTCAGCAGATACTATATGCCCAATAAAACTAATTTCCCATAGCTAAAATTCACATTTACTGAATTTGGCATACAGTTGTTTCTCTCGCAGAGTTTGCAATACTATTCTCAAATGCTCAGCATGTTCATTTTCATCTCAAGAGTAAACCAAAATATCATCTATAAATACCACCACAAACCTGTCCAAATACGGGCTGAAAATTCTATTCATCATATCCATAAACACTGCAGGTGCATTTGTCAAGCCAAATGGCATCACAAGAAACTCATAGTGTCCATACCTGGATCTAAAAGTTGTCTTTAACACATCTAAATCTTTTACCCGTAATTGATAATAGATAGAACAAAGATCAATCTTGGAAAATACAGTGGCACATTTTAACTGGTCAAACAGGTCATCAATACAAGGCAAAGAATACTTGTTCTTTATTGTAACTTTGTTGAGCTGTCTGTAATTAATACACAGCTGCAACAATCCATCCTTCTTCTTTATAAATAGAACCAGCACACCCCAATGTGAGAAACTAGGTCGAGCAAAACCTCTGTCAATCAAATCTAGCAACCATACTTTCAGCTCTTTCAATTCAATAGGAGCGATCCTGTAAGGTACTACGGATATAGGTGTTGTACGCGGAACAAGACCTATAGAGAATTCCACTTCTCTATCTGGTGGTAAATCAGGTAATTCTTCTAGGAATATATTAGGAAATTCACATACAACCAACACTGACTAAATATTTGACTCAGATACTTTAGTATCCAACACAAATACTTTAGTATCCCTTTTTGACATATTTCTGTGTTAATATTGCCAAAATCACATTAGGAATTCCATCCAGTTTATCAGATTCAACATGAAACAATTCACCACTACATCCTATTGGGTTAACCAATCAGTTCAAGATCATATCAAATTCATCAAATGGCAATAACATCAACTTAGCCGAAAAGCAATAACCTTTTACCATCATCGGACAGTTCTTACAAACTTTATCCACCATAACACACTGGTCCAGGGGGTTTGAAACTTTAACCACAAATTCAGTGAAATCAACAGGTAAATTTTTAATAGTCACTAAGTTTGTGCATATGTATGAATATGTGGAACCAGGATCAGTAATATTAGTATCAAGTAGAGAAAAGGTACTAGTAATGACGTCTGGTGCAGAGGCATCACGAATAGCATATGTTCTTACAGGTGCTCGTACCTCAGATCTAACTGTTGTATCCCTGGTAGTACCTCGACTACCACTAAAATTATCGGGATGACGGGGTGGTCTGCCTCTCAAAACAAGATTACTAGGCTTTTGTGACAGCCCAAAATTGACCCTAGTCGGGGAGTGCTTTCGGGACCACAAAACCGAGTCATACTAATAATTAGCCATCATATTTGATGTTTATTATATGTATATATGCATGTGTGAAAATTTCATGTTCGAATTTTGTTAATTGTAAGTGAATTTTATTAAATAGGACTTGTGTGAGAAAATTTAGAAATGTGCTAGGCAAATGTGAAGTGGCCTATTAATGCATGTTATGAAAATGATGGGTTTGCATGTCAAATTACCCAAAATTTGAGCTAGTGGCCGGCCATGCTATGAGTGGAAACATGTTGGGAACATGTTGGCTTAGTGAGGTATGTTAGAAAAAAATAAAATAGGGAGTATGGGTAATAAAGAAATGAAAACAAAAAAATGTGTGGTTGTTTCTCCCCCCCCATGGCCGTGAGCTAAAGAAAAGAAAAAGAAAGGATAATAGAAAAACAAAAGAAAGACAAAATGTTGGTTTCATCTTCTCCCTTAGTAGCTGAACTTTAAAGAAGAAAAGGGATATAGCATTCGGCCATCTTAAGCTTAAAACAAGGTTAGTAATTCATGTTAGATTTTGAAATTTTAGCTTATTTTAAGTTAGTTACTAAGTTCCTTACTTTGCCCATGTTAAAATTTTGGATTTGGGTGGTGAATGGAGCATTCGGCCATGGTGGTTAATGAAGAGATTTGATTATTTTCTTTATGTTTTAATGAATAAATGTTGATGAGAGATGTTTGATCTAGTTAAAAATTTAATTTGATAGTATTTATATGTGTAATAGCCGAACTTGGACTTGCTTAGTTACTGGAATAAATGTTTTGTATTTAAATGCTAGAATGTGAGTGTTGCCGTTTAGATGATTTGAAAAGAATAGGGTAGATGTTTGAATGTCTAAAGGTTCGGTATTGTACATGAATTCTAATGGTATGATTTTGTGAATGCCGAATGAGCTATAGGAGGTGTGGATGACTTTTATGCATGTGAGTGTGTGTATGCCATTTAGTTGGTGACATTCGGCATTTCTTAATTAACATTAGAGATGAGTGAATGAAATCGGCATGTGTATTTGTGAAAATGTCGAATGTGAACTTGGATAATATTGAGTAATGTATGTGCTTTAAAATGATGGAATGGAGTGGATGCTTTAAATGTGTTATGAACAATTATAAGTTAAATTAAGGTTTGCTAAATTACCATTGTCATTTCCGAATATACAAACATACATATGCATGTGTAATTGAAGTATGAATGTTTAGCAAGATGGTTAAACTAATTGATTTATTGATTAAGCACAAGGAGAATCAAGCAAAGGCAAAGAAAAGATCATCGAGTAGCCGAGTTGGAACCGTCTTACCCAACATAAAGTAAGTCATTAAGCATATATTTGGTATTGATTTAAATAGTCATAACGTCTATGTAATTATGTCGAATAAAATGATAAATATATATATACACGTATGCATGGGGTGATGAAAGTATTGAATGAAAAAGAAAAGAGGTGAGGTGTATTGAAATGTAGATTTCAGCACTAAGTGTGAGGGTATAAACAATTATGATCATGAGATTGGCACTAAGTGTGCGGGTTTAAATTGCATAGCACTAAGTGTGCAAGTTTGATTATGTAAGCACTAAGTGTGCGAGTTTGATTATGTAAGCACTAAGTGTGTGAGTTTTATTATATAACACTAAGTGTGCGGACTTACTATATGTTTTTTTTTGAAGCACTATTGACACTAAGTGTGCGACCTTATTGAGTTAGTCACGGACAGCGGACGAGTAAGTGTCTTGAGTTCGTGGCTAATAGACGTTATGCTTATATTTGGAATTCTTGCTTGATAAGTTTTGAACCTATGTGATAATTATGCTTGTAGTGACGTACATGAGACTCATCGTGGATTAGAGGGAATGTTATTTAGTTGCATGAATGTAACGAGAATGAAAGCATCCATGGAAAAATGCCCCAAATATCCTATCAATTAGTATATGGAATGTGAATGCATGACTTGGTATGAGATGGAACCGATAGGCCTAAGGAACTATGGTATGGTTCGGTGTGGATGGAGTAACTAGCCTCGTTCCATTTTGTTTCCTCCTGTGATAATGTTATTAATGTATGGTAGTGCATTGCTTATGACTTACTGAGTTATATACTCACTCAGTGTTTGCTTGTCACCTACTTTAGGTTTCTTGGACTCGTCATTTTGCGTGCTTGGGACCGTCATTGAAGCCATCACACCGGCTAGCAACTTTTGGTATCTTCTTTTTAGTCGGTCTAGGAGAACATTTTGGCATGTATAGGCTATTATGTTTTGTTGAAATTTGGTATGTAAAATTTTAGCCATGCGAAAATGGCATAAATGTTCGGTTGGATTTGGTTCTATGATGTTTGGACACAAGTCTTGGTAATTCGGTTTTGGTTGAGTATCGGTTGAGGCCTACTCGGTTATTATGCCATATGTCATGGTTGATTATTTTGGTGTTAAAATTCATGATATGGCAATAGTGTAGTAGGGAGATGTTTGATAATGATTAGCCTTTGGCATGGCTAGACATGATTATAAATTGGGGATATGTATGATGAATTACTAGTTAGATCAAGGAGAAATCACGAAATAGGCATAGTTGTTTTAGTAACAGATGCTGGCAGCAGCAGTGACGTGAGATTGAAAAATCACTAAAAACAGTAGGAATGGAATTAATTAATGAATAAATTATGTAATCGAAGCTCGATGAGTCTACTTTCATATAGAAGAAACGAAATGACCATGTGAGCTGTATGTTAGGAGATAAGTAAACTCTTGTGAAGCAGGGCCAGAGCGATTTCTGGATTTCCTGTTCCGACTTTGGAAATTTCTTATAAATTAACCAGAGATAATTAGGAGTCATTCCATATATTTATAGATTCCTCTGTGAGTCTAGTTTCTAGAGAAACAAACGGTATCAGTATTGAAGCTCTGTGCAGGGAGATATCCAAGTCGTAATGCGCAAAGGTCAGTGTAGTCGACCCCTGTAACATGGGAGACTTTGACTAATAAACTGTACTAATTGGCCCGACGAAAAATTTTACAAAAAAATATGTAGATGGGCATATGAGTCTAGTTTCAGGGAAAATTTACGGAACTGGATTTCGAGTTTCAGAACTCAAGATATGAATTTTAAAGCGACTAGTACGCAGATTGGCAGCTTGTCTGGAAAATTTTTTTTAAGTGGTTTGAAGTCTGTTAACACCTCGTGTTCGACTCCGACGACGGCCTCGGGTTCGGGGTGTTACAGCTTTGGAGCTGTTTCTATTTCTTTTTCAACTCTTTCTATACAACCTCTGAGAAAATGATCAAGTGAACCACATCGGTAACAAGCTCCACTTCTCAAACGACATTCCCCAAAAATAAATTTGTTGCAATGCTTGCACTTTGGTTTGAGATTACCGGCACTACCCACACTGGTCACAGATAGAGATGAAGACCTCGGGTAAGAACTTTGAGAGCCCCGCTCTCTTCTAGAATCCCGTATCAGTGATCACACGATCATAATACTTCTTTAATTTCTTAGAAGCAAATGATTGTGTCTTACTCATAGTTCTTTTTCCAGAAACTTGAGCCTCTCTTTCAGTTTGTTTCTTTTCTTTACTCAATTCCTCAACTTTGTGGGCTTAATCGTTTGACACCACAAATTCCCTTATTTCGAGAATTTCGATCAATAACTTGAAATCTGGCATATTTGCTCAACCAAACAAATTCTTATTCATATTCGGATACAGTCATGTTTCCCTGCTTGAGTTCTAAAAATTCTTTCTTTTTCTGATCCATGAAGCTCTGACTAACATATTTCTTTCTAAATTCATCCTGGAAGAATTCCCATGTAACGTTCTCCCTCAGTACCACTAAAGTTATGGTATTCCACCAATGATAAGTTGTATCCTTCAGTAGAGATACTGCACATTTTAGACATTCTGCAAGTGTACAAGATAATTCATCAAAAACTCGAATAGTATTTTCTAGCCAAAACTTAGCCCTTTTCGGATCATCATCTGCGGTAGCTCTAAATTCTTCTACCCCATGCTTACAAATTTTATCTACTGGAGGCTTATCTATTCTTGTGGGTTCAACACCCTGTGGTATCTGAGGAATCGGTTGGGGAGCAGGTGGGGGAGGTCGTTGTACAGCAAGGTTTGTTCTCAGATGCTTGGTAAACTATTCATTTATCATTTGAAAGAAGGCTTGTTTTTCCTCCTCACTTCGGCGCTCAGACACTGGCCTTTCACTACCAGACACAGACACAACTCTTTAAACTGCCGTTGAGGCATTGCTCTCAGCTTCCTCGGATTCAGCTCTAGCTCAGTTGGATAACATAACTATATGAAAATCACATTTAAATGATTAGGAGTCATCACACTATCACAATTTAGATAATGGCATGTATAGCTAAACTCGTGTTTGCTACGTTAAATCTGAGAATCGGCCAAACCATAGCTCTGATACCACTAAATATAACACCCCTAATCTGTATCTGTCGTCAGAACAGGGTTTTAGAGCATTACCAAAACTTTGAAAACATTTTACAAATAATTTATGTAAATTACTATTCATTAACTGAGATCATACAAAAAGTCCCTTAATTAGACTCTTGAGGCCTAATACGAGCATTAGAATTGAGTCGGGACTTAAACGGGAGCTTTAAAAATTTTTCACGAAATTACAAAAATTTTCCAAGGTGCAGTGCTCACATGCCCGTGTGGTCACGGGACAAGCCCGTGTGGGCACGGGACACACCCGTGAAACCCTGGGACACACCCGTGCTACAGGCCGTGTTTGACCCTGTGTAACTCTCTGATGTGCACATGACCATGCCACATGCTCGTGTGCTAGGCCATATGGTTAATTGATTTAATTCAAAATTAGGTGCAGGTCTCACACGGCCAAGACACACGCCCGTGTTCTAGGCTGTGTAGCACACACGACTGAGACACAATCCCGTGTCTCTACCCGTGTGCTCAATTCTGAGCATTCTGTTTCTCAAAATTAAGGTGTAGGGGACACACGTCCTAACTACACACCCATGTTACTAGGTCGTGTGTTACACACGGTCTTGACACACGCCCGTTTATCTCCTCATGTGGTCAAAATAAAGCCATTTCCTAGCCTCATTTGTCACCTAAAGTCACACCAAAGGCCTGCACTAAAATGCACATCCATCTACCAACCAATTAAAGCATTCAAATTAAGAAAATACCATCATTCAATAAGGCATATCATTACATGCATATATGTTTTGTAATACCCCAAACCCGGCCTAGACGTTATGGCCGAATCTGGCGATGTCACATGGAAAGGAATTTTGAAGTCGAATTACCAAGTCAAAATCTTTTTTTTTGAATATATTTTGTGTTATCTCACGTCAAATTCAAAATCGTTTTCTCATTAATTTAATTTGTTCAAAATCAATTTTTGCAGTGGAAGCTTTTAAAACTTTGACATTTGAGGAAAACTAATCGCGTTTATTGAAATTGTCATTTTTAATAAAACCAAGTTTATGTTGCGATTGCAGTGTAAAAATCTGAAGTAAAAACAAACAGTCCAAAAGTCTAATTTTGCATAAAATATCCCAGAAAATAATTAAGAAATAAATACCATAATTGAAATTAAAATGGCTTAAAATACGTATGGCCACCGTCGAGTCCTCCACTGCATCAATCTGTCAAGTTTGGGGATTACCTACACACATTAATCAAAAGGGTAAGTTTACAAACTCAGTGTGTAACCCTTATAGAAAACATGCATACAGTCAATTAGCAATAAACAGTCAAATGCAATTTCGGCCTAAGCCCATTGCAGTCCCAGTAGTAATTTGGGCCATAACCCAACTCAGTTTCAATATTCAGAATCAGTTATGCACTAGGGCCGTAGCCCATCACAGTAACAGTCATGCATGCAGTAATCAGTAATAAAGTCTTACCCAACCAGCCTCTACACACTATCTCCGTCCAACCCTACACTCCATGTGGGGATTAAATTAACCCACCCATCCCTACGCTCTAGGTGGTACCAAATGTGGCACATAAACAGTAATTTGTAGCTAAGCTGCCAGATATTAGGCTTAAAGCCTTTCAGTACACTTCTTCCAAATAATATCAACCCACCCAACGCAATGCAACATATAATGAAATGTCATGCTATCACAGATCTATGAGATACACATATAGTTCAGTATACATGCTTATATATAACATATTCAGTACAAAATTCACTTAATTAATTTGACACAGATAAGGGTCTACGTAGTGCTTATCGACCCTACAAAAGGTTCACAATAGACTTGGGCGCCCCGTGCAACCTTAACAATATTTTTGTAAAAATAGGCTCACACGCCCATGTGGTCTGCCTGTGTGGGCTCACACGCCCGTGTGGCCCCACACGCCTAGGTTGGCCTTGGCCCGTGTGGATCACACGGCCTAGCCCAAATTTCCACACACCCATGTGGACTACCCGTGTGGGCTACACGCCTGTAGTGACCGTAATGAGTCCTAAATGCCGTCTTATGTACGTCAACCTCATTCACCCTCAACTGATGGTAACCAAACTGGAGATCAATCTTAGAGAGTACCGAAGCTCCTTGAAACTAGTCAAATAGGTCATCGATCTTCAGTAACGGATACTTATTCTTAATGGTCAGCTTATTTAGTTACTGATAGTCAATACACATCATCATGGATCCATCCTTCTTCTTAAAAAATAGTACCAGTGCTCACCATGGAGACACACTAGGGCGGATGAACCCACAATCCAACAACTCCTGAATCTGAGCCTTAAGCTCCCCAAGCTCCTTCGGTGCCATTTGATAGGGAATGATAGATACTGGATCTATACTAGGGAAGAGCTAAATCCCAAACTCCACTTCTCGATTTAGAGGTAAACCCGGTAGCTCCTCAAGGAAGATGTCCGGAGCATCTCTGTCGTCTCAGCAATGTGCACCATAAAAGAGAGCAGACTGCCTTGCCTCAGTCAATCCAGAACCTCTGCCCAGTGCTTTCTATCCAAGGCCCATACCGTTACTACCCTTAGCCTGACCATGGCCTCTCGGTGGCTGCTGAACTACCCTCTGTGATTGCGTAGTACCAGAACCCAGAGCTTGCATCTAATCAGCCCTCAACAGACACTCTTGAATACAGTGATTCAATGACCCACACCTTAAACATGCCCCAGTCCTGCTCTAACACTCGCCCTGATGGCGTCTACTACAATCGACACATGGCTGCAGTCCAGTAGCAATAATAGGGGTCCCAGCTTAAATAGGCCTATCAGATCTGGCCTTTTTCTTAGGTCTCTATACAGAATTCAAGGGCTCTAAATTCCTCTTGTTCTTACCTCTCTTTCTATCACGGTTTTGGCTGTAACAACTCGATTTTGGTGCTAGTCAGAATAGTGGTCTCGGGACCACAGATCCAAAGTTGAGTAAAATATTTCATTATTATTTTGGAGTCATAAAATGTTTATAACAGTAAATGAAAAATTTGGTGAGCTAATTTTAACGTTTGTGAGCACAATTGTGAAAAAAAGACTAAATCGCATAAAGTGCAAAAGTTTTGAATTGATAGCTAAGTGTGTTAAATAGCTAGAGAACCAAAATTGGGGGTCTTTAAAGGGTAATTATCCCCTTAAAAGAAAGATAGCTGTCCATGGGAGACAAATTGGAGAGAAGGTCAAAATTAGGTGAAGCTTAGGTCACCAATGTTGACTAGTTGTCTTTTAAATAAAACAAAAAGGAAAAGCCATCATTTTTCTCTCTTCTTAGTCGAAAATATTAGCCATTGTAGGGTTTGAAAGCTTCAAAAATTTCAGCAACTTTGAGCCCTCTCAAGTAAGTGTTTTTGATAGTTTCTCTTGATGATTTTTGTATTTTTGAGACCCCTGAAGCATGACCTTTCAGATGAGGAATATATCTTACAAAATGGTTGAAGGTCTAGGGTTTTTCCATGTGAGGCCTTAGGATGTTTTCTAAAATTTTATGGAATAACATGAGTTTAGTTTTGTAATAGACAACTTTTATGAAAGGTGTTACCATGAAAACACCTAAAGGGACCATTTTGCACAAGTTGTAAAATGAATGATAAATGTGTGAAATAGAGAGAATTTAGAGTTGATTTAAGAGTAAAAAGAGTTCAGCTAAGCTTAAAATGCAAAGAAATTCTATAAAAATTTATTTTTAAGCATAGGGGTAAAATGGTCATTTTGCCAAAATTTAGGGGCAAAACTGTCATTTTATCGAAAATGTGAATTTTTAATTGCTTAATTTTATTTAGTGATTAAATGAGTGCATTTTTCTATTTTAGATCAAGAATTTCCAAATCCAAACCTAGACGGGGGAAATCCAAGCAAATTGACTAAACCGACTAGTCGTATACGTTTTGTAATTCGAGGTATGTTTTGTGTAAATAATACAAATACATCACTAATGTATGTTTTAAATTGTATTTGAATTAATATAGCATGAATTGCTTGGTTGTGGAATTGAGATGGTATGATGAGAATAGAGATAGTAGAGTTCTTGTTCGAACCTAGGAAATAAATCAGATATTCATGCAGTGATGTTTGGGTCACTTAATTGTGAGCTAGTGTAATACATGTCTGTGACATGCATCGACCACATTATGAGAGCCAGTGTAAGACATGTCTGGGACATGCATCGGCCTCGAGACGTAAGTCAGTGTAAGACATGTCTGGGACATGCATTGTGACAGCCCTAAATTGACCCTAGTTGGAAAGTGGTTTCGGGACCACAAAACTGAGTCATAAAAATAATTAACCGTTATATTTGATGCTTATTATATGTATATAGGCATGTGTGAAAATTTCATGTTTGAATTTTGTTAATTGTAAGTGAATTTTGCTAAATAGGACTTGTGTGAGAAAATTTAGAAATGTGCTAGGCAAATGCTAATGTAACATCCCGAACCCGAGACCATCACCGGAGTCGAACACGAGGTGTTAGCAGACTTTAACCACTTATAAAAAAAAATTTCCCAGACACTGCCAATCTGCGTACTAGTCGCTTTAAAAATCATATCTTGAGTTTCACAACTTGAAAATCAGTTTCATAATTTTTCCCTGAAACTAGACTCATATGCCCATCTACATAAATTTTTTCTAGAATTTTTGGTCAGGCCAATTAGTACAGTTTATTAGTCAAAGTCTCCCATGTTACAGGGATCGACTACACTGCCCTTTGCGCATTACGACTTGGATATCTCCCTGCACAGGACTTCAATACTGATGCCGTTTGTTTCTATAGAAACTAGACTCAGAGAGGAATCCATACATATATGGCATGACTCCTAATTATCTCTGGTTAATTTATAATGAATTTCCAAAGTCGGAACAGGGAATCCAGAAACCGTTCTGGCCCTTTCTCACGAGAACCTGAATATCTCTTAACATACTGTCCATATGATCATTTCGTTACTTTCCTATGAAAATAGATTCATCAAGGTTCGTTTATATAATTTATTCACTATTTAATTTCAATCCTACTATTTTTAGTGATTTTCCAAATCTACATCACTGCTGCTGCCAGCATCTGCCTTTAAGGTAGACTTTACCCATTTCATAGTTTCCATGATTCAACTAGCCCTTTTAGCATAAATAGCACAAATCATGATAGCGATTAACCATTCCATACCAAATTATTATAACATTATGCTCAAACATATATAAGCCATTTTCGCATGGCTATATACATTAACCAAAATATTCTTCCGCCACTAGTCTATTTTATACATGCCATAAGACAATCCGAAACATAGCAGTACCAAACAGTGGATGGTGATAGTGTGACTAGTTGCTGACGATCCCCGAGCCTGTAGCTTCGCAATGAGATCTATAAAACAGAGGAAACAAAGTAAACGGAGTAAGCATTACAATGCTTAGTAAGTTTTAAGCAGTGTCAACAGATAACAATCAAATTATAACATAGTTGTTCATATTTTTATTTCACTATTCCTTCGGGCATACCATCCCTTTACCGAATCTGCACATCTCATCATATACAATAGGCAGATAAACTTTCACATAAAAGTGAGCTCATGTGACATAGGTATATCGTATGATTTCACATCACCTCTCACACTGATCCGATGTCACATAATCATAGGAATAGTCTCATAGATTGCTTTCGTATGCATCACATAACTACCTTATGATTTAGTGCAAATCAAGCTCACATATAAACTTGAAGTACATACCTGTTTAACCTTTCGCATTGAATATATTTATAAGCAATTCTTATTACGAAGTCTTACCCGGACATAATCTCCACACGAAGTTATCGGGTCTTACCCGGACAAAATCCCCACACGTAGTCATCGGGTCTTTAGAGCTCGGATATAGTACAAGCACGAAGCTTAAGGACATTAATCAGTGATAATATTCTCGCATAAAGCCTGCGGGGTTTTAACCCGGATATAGTACTGACACAAATACCTTTCGGGACTTATCACATTTATGCACTTTCACATCCATTACGTTGGCCACTCGGCCCTGTCACATATATACACTTTCACATTCATCACATCGGCCATTAGGCCTTATCACATATATACACTTTCACATTCATCACATCGGCTATTAGGCCTTATCACACATATACACTTTCACATTCATCACGTCGGCTATTAGGCCTTATCACACATATACACTTTCACATTCATCACGTCGGCTATTAGGCCTTATCACACATATACACTTTCACATTCATCACTCGGCTATTAGGCCTTATCACACATATACACTTTCACATTCATCACGTCGGCTATTAGGCCTTATCACACATATACACTTTCACATTCATCACATCGGCTATTAGGCCTTATCACACATATACACTTTCACATTCTTCACATCGGCTATTAGGCCTTATTACATATATACATACACTTTCACATTCATCACATCGGCCATTAGGCCTTATCACATATATACATACACTTTCACATTCATCACATCGGCCATTAGGCCTTATCACATATACATACACTTTCACATTCATCACATCGGCCATTAGGCCTTATTACATACATACACTCTCTTGGCTGAATCTACATCTATCATTTTCCAATATCACAATTTAGAATTCACGTATGGGTTTAATCGATAGCTCGTGAGCAACTAGAACAAGTTTATCAAGGTTTACAACACAATCTCAAATTCAGCACAAGCTGTTTTTCCTGAGCAATAGTCACTAAATCATTTATAACTGGAGCTACAAAACTCCAAATCACTTTCCATTAATTTTTCCTGAATATAGACTCGTATATCTTCCATCCATAAAATTTCCAGAATTTTAGGTTTGGCCAATCAATACCAGATTTTTCTTAAAGTTTCCCCTGTTCCACTGTTTGACTAATCTGACCACTCTTCACTACGAATCAAATTTCTCATTTTACAGAATTCAAAATGTGTTGTATTTGATTTTATTTGAAACTAGACTCATTAAGGAGTCTAAGCATATAAATTTTATCTTATAACCATTTTTGTACTATTTATAATGATTTTCTAAAAACAGAACAGGGGATTTCGGAGTCATTCTGACACCGTCTCACACAACTTTAAATATCTCATTATCGGAAATTCCTTTGCTTACACGGTTTCTTTTATAAGAAACTAGACTCATTAAGCTTTAATTTCATGTCTCATTCAGCCTCTAATTCAAGTCCATAAATTTATGGTGATTTTCTAAAGTCACGTTACTGCTGCTGTCCGAAGCAGACTATTTCAAATTACCTTTAAATTCCCAAGCTCAAACACTTGAGAACTTACCATTTGAGCTTAGAACATATCATGGCCACATCATATCTTATTAAATCAGCTCATCATGTCCTATTATAATTGAATTTACTCAATGTTTAAACACTTAAAACTTACCTCGGAAGTTGCCGAACGATTACGACGGCTCTTCGATCACTTTTTCCTTTCCCTTATCCAACTTTGATCCTCTAGGCTCTTGAGCTAAATCAAACAAATTTACTTCTCAATCAAACACATATATATGGCAACCATATACATTTCAAAAACCAATTCGTTCGTATCATTTGTCCATATATTAGCTTTTAGCATATTTGGTCGTTAGAGTGACCTATTTAACTTTCAAGCATTCATTTCTAATTTTAATTAAACAATGCCGAATGCCATTAGCTACTAATGCCACACACACACATGTGCATAAAATTCACCCATACATAACCTCTAGCTTATTTGGTCATTCATCTCTCAAACCTATCAAAGTTTCATGTCAAACTTCCCTGGCCGAATACACATATAAGCACATAATGCACATTTAGAATTTTTTTATTTACTTCATGATACATTCGGCCTTGGCAACAATTTCATTAGAAATCCTTATTAGCCACTTCATCAATCAATTATATCATCTACTTAATATTTCATAACTTATCATGCTAGCTGAATATTATTTATTCAAGTTCATCATCTTCATATTCGGCATTAGCATCAAATATAATAGCCCATTTCCTCCCACTTTGAATTTATGCATCCATTTAATCATAGTGTGTTTAAGCACTCATAAACAAGATTCATCCAATTTAACAAGAAACAAAAACTTTATTCCTCCATAGCTACAATGGCCGAAAGATCTAGACATCTCAATACCGAAATTTCTAACATGGGTTGCCTAAAGAATTTGGTAGGGAGTTCAAATTTATCTAGCATTTCAAGTAATTTAACATATCCATATAGCTAACATGCTAGTAGTATCAAGGCATCAACTAAAATTTTGAAGCCTCTTAGCCGAATCCTAACTCTCCAACAACTCTAATTTCATCCATGAGATAAATAGAAGTAGGCTAACCCTCCAAAGGATGTGTAAACCTCCAAAAGCAACATTGAACATACCTTAATCTCAAGAACCACCTTGGCCGAACTTCCCCTCTTCTTCTTCCTTCCATTCAGCCATGTTGAACAACAAAGGAAGAATTTTGTTTTTCCTCCCCTTTCTCTAGTCACGGCAATGGGGAGTAAGGGGGAGACAACTTTGGTTTCTCCTCCCACTCCCCTCATATTTTATTATTCTTCCCACACATATTAGCATAAAATGTCTTTAATATGTTTTTTTTAATACTTATTTCCTATTATAAAACCATGTAGTCATTATAATATTAATACAAAATGCATATGCTTTGTATCCCATACCCTCATGGCCGGCCACTTCCTCTAAAGTGGGGAATTTGACATGCAAACCCATCATTTCACAACATGCATTATTAGGCCACTTTACATTTGCCTAGCACATTTCCAAATTTTCTCACATAAGTCCTATTTGATAAAATTCATT
This sequence comes from Gossypium hirsutum, assembly GCF_007990345.1. Taxonomy (NCBI): domain Eukaryota; kingdom Viridiplantae; phylum Streptophyta; class Magnoliopsida; order Malvales; family Malvaceae; genus Gossypium; species Gossypium hirsutum. The sequence continues at coordinate 46,147,518 of NC_053424.1, forward strand.
TACCATTTACAAAATTCAAACATGAAATTTTCACACATGCATATGTACATATAATGAGCATCAACTATGACGGTTAATTATCTTTATGACTCGGTTTAGTGGTCCCGAAACCACTTTCCGACTAGGGTCACTTTAGGGGTGTCACAACTCTCCCCCCCTTAAGAAATTTTCGTCCCCAAAATTTTTACGATGCATAGTTTAGGATAACGTCCTCTTATTGAATTACATCCACAAAGACATTAGCTCATTGATAGCAATTGTAATTCATTATTGATTTCGCATCGGTCTATAAAATCATTTTCTTATCTTAAAAAAATACATAAACATTTCTACAAGTATGCACAAATAACTCATTTTCTTGATTTCATAAGCAATAATCACTTAACTTAATTCACCAATGCATTTCAAACACATATTAACATGTATAATTCACATCATCAACCCACATATTTGTAACCCACATTTTCATTCATGAATAAGCTGTAACCTAACCGAAAGTACACATATACTAAACATCCCAATAAATATCCTTTATAACTTTATCACATCTCAATATTCAACTTAACTCATTTCCAAAAGAAAAGTCAACTTCCACGTACCTGAACATTTAGTTCATTTAGCACATTCAATCATAGTTAACGTTACCCGTATACAGTCGAATAGGCATAAAGCCTAATATAATACACTGGCATGAGATTTATTCTAGCACATAACTCGTATATCAAAAATTATCAACATTCATCAAAAATTCTTTCAACTTTCGAATGTCGAAACTTAATCAAAATAATTTCTTAAACAAGATTAACAAAATAGTGTCCATTCAGCAATAGTACATATAGCTCTTACAATGCCATGCCATGTCCCAGACATGGTCTTACACACTATCTCAAATCAATGCCTTCGTCCCAAACAAGGTCTTACATGAATTCCACTTCACACACTTAGTGCCCACTGACCGATCTCGCATCATAGTGCTCGGTTAAAGGAATTCGCACAACACAGTGCCTCTAATCATTCACACACATAGTGCTCTTATTCATTCGTTATTACACATTGAAATGACTTAACCAAGTCTATAAACATCATGTATGAACACTTTTAAACATATCATCTCATTTAAATTTGAATTCGTATAGTAATGAATACTTAAACTTTGCTCAAATTACCGGCACGAAGCCTACTAGGCACGAAGGCCCGAATACACGTCACCAGCATGATTGCTCTTCGGGACCTAGCTGACATAACACCAGCACGAATGCTCTTCGGGGTTTAGCACGGATATATCACTAGCACGAATGCTCTTCGGAACTTAGCCCGGATACATCACTAGCATGAATGCTCCTCGGGACTTAGCCCGGATACATCACTAGCATGAATGCTCTTCGGGACTTAGCCCGGATATGGTCACTTAGCACAAAGCCTTCGGGACTTAGCCCGGACATCATTCAAATAACCATGCACATTTAACAACAAATCATGGCACATTCGTATTTCATTTTCGTTAGCAAAACTCAAACACAAGACACTTATCATTCTTGCAATTTCGGCTCAATAGCCACACACAAAGAGCATGATTTTGATTTGCTTAAAACATATCTAATCAAATTATAATTTAAGCTTATTACTCAAGAACTTACCCCTTTCCGCTGTCCGAAATCGACTCGGTAAGGTCGCACCCTTAATATAAATAATTGATAGAAAATATATATAGTGGGTTCGCACACATAGTGCTTAATAATCAACCACGCACACTTAGTGCCATGTACTTTAAACTCGCACACTTAGTGCCATGCATTTCAAGCCCGCACACTTAGTGCCAATCTCACAACCGTGAACACTTATTGCCCGCACACTTAGTGCCAATCTCACAACCGCAACACTTATTGCCCGCACACTTAGTGCTGAAAACCAACCACTCTATACGCTTCACTGCCTTTTTACATTCGACAATTTCGTCTCTACATACATATACACAAATAGCAATACACATTAGTATATCGTTTACATTACTTGAATACAAACACAACATGCTTATCGACCATTCAACTTCCAGTTCCATAGCCACATACAAAAATCACATTTATAGTCATAACACTCCTTCAAAATTGCATCACTTATACCCTTATAATTCAATCCAAATCGAAATCAAATACGAGTACATGATACGTACCTGATCAACTTAATAATTTAGGAATATCTAAATGAAGTTATATCGCAAATTCTCATAGTTAGAAGCTTGCTACAGCTGATCGGGATCAAGATTCATTACAATACAGCAAACACATTTTAATAGCCAAAAAATCATCACACTATCATTTTATCACTTTATGGCATGTATAAATAGACTCACGCGTGCTACGTTAGTCCTAGAATCGACTAAACCGTAGCTCTGATACCAATCAAATGTAACACCCCGAACCCGAGACCGTCACCGGAGTCGAACACGAGGTGTTAGCAGACTTTAACCACTTATAAAAAAAAAATTTCTCAGACACTGCCAATCTGCGTACTAGTCACTTTAAAAATCATATCTTGAGTTTCACAACTTGAAAATCAGTATCGTAACTTTTCCCTGAAACTATACTCATATGCCCATCTACATAATTTTTTCTAGAATTTTTGGTCAGGCCAATTAGTACAGTTTATTAGTCAAAGTCTCCCATGTTACAGGGATCGACTACACTGACCTTTGCGCATTACGACTTGGATATCTCCCTGCACAGGACTTCAATACTGATCCGTTTGTTTCTATAGAAACTAGACTCAGAGAGGAATCCATACATATATGGCATGACTCCTAATTATCTCTGGTTAATTTATAATGAATTTCCAAAGTCGGAACAGGGAATCCAGAAACCGTTCTGGCCCTTTCTCACGAGAACCTGAATATCTCTTAACATACTGTCCATTGATCATTTCCTTACTTTCCTATGAAAATAGATTCATCAAGGTTAGTTTAAATAATTTATTCACTATTTAATTCCAATCCTACTATTTTTAGTGATTTTCCAAATCTACATCACTGCTGCTGCCAGCATCTGCCTTTAAGGTAGACTTTACCCATTTCATAGTTTCCATGATTCAACTAGCCCTTTTAGCATAAATAGCACAAATCATGATAGCGATTAACCATTCCATACCAAATGATTATAACATTATGCTCAAACATATATAAGCCATTTTCGCATGGCTATATACATTAACCAAAATATTCTTCCGCCACTAGTCTATTTTATACATGCCATAAGACAATCCGAAACATAGCAGTACCAAACAGTGGATAGTGATAGTGTGACTAGTTGCTGACGATCCCCGAGCCTGTAGCTTCGCAATGAGATCTATAAAACAGAGGAAATAGAGTAAACGGAGTAAGCATTACAATGCTTAGTAAGTTTTAAGCAGTGTCAACAGATAACAATCAAATTATAACATAGTTGTTCGTATTTTTATTTCACTATTCCTTCGGGCATACCATCCCTTTACCGAATCTGCACATCTCATCATATACAATAGGCAGATAAACTTTCACATAAAAGTGAGCTCATGTGACATAGATATATCGTATGATTTCACATCACCTCTCACACTGATCCGATGTCACATAATCATAGGAATAGTCTCATAGATTGCTTTCGTATGCATCACATAACTACCTTATGATTTAGTGCAAATCAAGCTCACATATAAACTTGAAGTACATACCTGTTTAACCTTTCGCATTGAATATATTTATAAGCAATTCTTATTACGAAGTCTTACCCGGACATAATCTCCACACGAAGTTATCGGGTCTTACCCGGACAAAATCCCCACACGTAGTCATCGGGTCTTTAGAGCTCGGATATAGTACAAGCACGAAGCTAAGGACATTAATCAGTGATAATATTCTGCATAAAGCCTACGGGGTTTTAACCCGGATATAGTACTGACACAAATGCCTTTCGGGACTTATCACATTTATGCACTTTCACATCCATTACGTTGGCCACTCGGCCCTGTCACATATATACACTTTCACATTCATCACATCGGCCATTAGGCCTTATCACATATATACACTTTCACATTCATCGCATCGGCCATTAGGCCTTATCACACATATACACTTTCACATTCATCACGTCGGCTATTAGGCCTTATCACACATATACACTTTCACATTCATCACGTCGGCTATTAGGCCTTATCACACATATACACTTTCACATTCATCACGTCGGCTATTAGGCCTTATCACACATATACACTTTCACATTCATCACGTCGGCTATTAGGCCTTATCACACATATATCACATTACATTCATCACATCGGCTATTAGGCCTTATTACATATATACATACACTTTCACATTCATCACATCGGCCATTAGGCCTTATCACATATATACATACACTTTCACATTCATCACATCGGCCATTAGGCCTTATCACATATACATACACTTTCACATTCATCACATCGGCCATTAGGCCTTATTACATACATACACTCTCTTGGCTGAATCTACATCTATCATTTTCAATATCACAATTTAGAATTCACGTATGGGTTTAATCGATAGCTCATGAGCAACTAGAACAAGTTTATCAAGGTTTACAACACAATCTCAAATTCAGCACAAGCTGTTTTTCCTGAGCAATAGTCACTAAATCATTTATAACTGGAGCTACAAAACTCCAAATCACTTTCCGTTAATTTTTCCTGAATATAGACTCGTATTCTTAACCATAAAATTTCCAGAATTTTAGTTTGGCCAATCAATACCAGATTTTTCTTAAAGTTTCCCCTGTTCCACTGTTTGACTAATCTGACCACTCTTCACTATGAATCAAATTTCTCATTTTAAGAATTCAAAATGTGTTGTATTTGATTTTATTTGAAACTGACTCATTAAGGAGTCTAAGATATAAATTTTATCTATAACCATTTTTGTACTATTTATAATGATTTTCTAAAACAAACAGGGGATTTCGAGTCATTCTGACACCGTCTCACACAACTTTAAATATCTCATTATCGGAAATTCCTTTCTTACACGGTTTCTTTTATAAGAAACTAGACTCATTAAGCTTTAATTTCATGTTCATTCAGCCTCTAATTCAAGTCCATAAATTTATGGTGATTTCTAAAGTCACGTTACTGCTGCTGTCCGAAGCAGACTATTTCAAATTACCTTTAAATTCCAAGCTCAAACACTTAGAACTTACCATTTGAGCTTAGAACATATCATGGCCACATCATATCTTATTAAATCAGCTCATCATGTCCTATTATAATTGAATTTACTCAACGTTTAAACACTTAAAACTTACCTCGGAAGTTGCCGAACGATTACGACGGCTCTTCGATCACTTTTTTCCTTTCCCTTATCCAACTTTGATCCTCTAGGCTCTGAGCTAAATCAAACAAATTTACTTCTCAATCAAACACATATATATGGCAACCATATACATTTCAAAAACCAATTCGTTCGTATCATTTGTCCATATATTAGCTTTTAGCATATTTGGTCATTAGAGTGACCTATTTAACTTTCAAGCATTCATTTCTAATTTTAATAAACAATGCCGAATGCCATTAGCTACTAATGCCACACACACACATGTGCATAAAATTCACCCATACATAACCTCTAGCTCATTTGGTCATTCATCTCTCAAACCTATCAAAGTTTCATGCAAACTCCCTGGCCAATACACATATAAGCACATAATGCACATTTAGAATTTTTTATTTACTTCATGATACATTCGGCCTTGGAACAATTTCATTAGAAATCCTTATTAGCCACTTCATCAATCAATTATATCATCTACTTAATATTTCATAACTTATCATGCTAGCTGAATATTATTTATTCAAGTTCATCATCTTCATATTCGGCATTAGCATCAAATATAATAGCCCATTTCCTCCCACTTTGAATTTATGCATCCATTTAATCATAGTTGTTTAAGCACTCATACAACAAGATTCATCCAATTTAACAAGAAACAAAAACTTTATTCCTCCATAGCTACAATGGCCGAAAGATCTAGACATCTCAATACCGAAATTTCTAACATGGGTTGCCTAAAGAATTTGGTAGGGAGTTCAAATTTATCTAGCATTTCAAGTAATTTAACACATCCATATAGCTAACATGCTAGTAGTATCAAGGCATCAACTAAAATTTTGAAGCCTCTTAGCCGAATCCTAACTCTCCAACAACTCTAATTTCATCCATGAGATAAATAGAAGTAGGCTAACCCTCCAAGATGTGTA
>NC_053424.1:46154284-46198472 GCF_007990345.1 Gossypium hirsutum
GGCTGAATTGAAGCTAGAGACTATCGTAAAAGATCGACGGGTAAAGCTCCGTTCTCAGCTGTAAAGAAGTTCAGGGAGGACACTAATAAGTCGAGGACGACTGCGGGAATTTCCATCAGAGCACGACCATCGACGGACTCCCGAGCTACTTCGGTAGCTAGTGTGGGCAATAATCATCAAGAGAAACCTGAATGTCCCCAATGCGGGAGACGACACCTAGGTGAATGTTTGGGGTAAGTCTACTAACAGGGCCTGTTACGGATGCGGTTCGAAGGACCACTTCATTAGAGATTGCACGGAGCTTGATGAGAAGAATAAGATTCAAGGTGCAAGACCTAGTGGAGTGACAACTAGAGGTAGACCACCGAGAATTTTAGGAGGTAGGGGTGGTAGTCAGAGAGGGGCCTCTGATACGGCTGTTCGAGCCGAGAACCGTACTCCTGTTAGAGCATATGCCATTCGCGCACGAGAGGAGGCATCCTCCCCCGACGTCATCACTGGTACCTTCACTCTCTTTGATACTAATGTGATTGCATTGACTGACCCTGGCTCTACTCATTCATATGTATGCGAAACCTTAGCATCCAGTAAGACTCTACCTGTTGAGTCTACTGGGTTCGTAATTCGGGTGTCAAACCCTTTGGGTCAATGCGTACTTGTTGATAAAGTGTGTAAGAGATGCCCTCTAATAATCCGAGAATCCTATTTTCCGGCCGATTTGATGCTTTGCCGTTTGACGAATTTGATGTTATTCTTGGTTTGGATTGGTTGACCGCGCATGATGCGGTTGTGAATTGCAAAATCAAGACTATTGATTTGAGGTGCGCAAATAACGAGATAATTCGAGTTGAGTCTACGGACTTAAGGGGGTTGCCAGCTGTAATATCAGCAATGTTGGCCCAGAAATATGTAAGAAAAGGGTGCGAAGCATACCTTGCGTATGTACTTGATGACAAAGAATTAGAAAAGAAACCCGAATCTGTGCCGGTGGTTTGTGAATACCCGGATGTTTTTCCTGAAGAGTTACCGGGTTTGCCACTTTGTTCGGGAGATAGAGTTTGGTATTGAGCTTGTACCTGGAACTACGCCAATTTCGATAGCTCCGTATCGTATGGCACTAACCGAGTTAAAGGAATTGAAAGCTCAATTGCAAGAGTTGACGGCTAGAGGTTTCGCTCGACCAAGTTTCTCACCTTGGGGTGCACCAGTATTGTTTGTGAAAAAGAAGGACGGAACCATGAGGTTGTGCATTGACTATCGTCAACTGAATAAAGTGACGATAAAGAATAATTATCCATTACCGCGTATTGATGATTTGTTTGATCAACTAAAGGGAGCCTCAGTGTTTTCAAAGATAGATTTGAGATCGGGTTATTATCAGTTGCGGATTTGAGATTCGGACGTACCCAAACTGTTTTCAGAACGAGGTACGGTCACTACGAGTTCTTAGTGATGCCGTTTGGGCTCACTAATGCCCCTGCGGTATTTATGGATTTGATGAATCGAATCTTCAGACAGTATTTGGACCGGTTCGTAGTTGTGTTCATTGATGACATCTTAGTCTATTCAGGAGATGAGACCGAACATGCTGAGCACCTGAGATTAGTATTGCAAATTTTGCGGGATAAGAAGTTATATGCTAAGTTCAGTAAGTGTGAGTTCTGGTTAAGAGAGGTTAGCTTCTTGGGTCATGTGGTATCCGCATCGGGTATTCGAGTTGACCCGAGCAAAATTTCAGCCATACTTAACTGGAAGCCTCCAAGAAATATTATCGAAGTTCGGAGCTTCCTGGGGCTCGCCGGTTATTACCGACGATTTGTAAAAGGTTTCTCGATGATAGCCACACCAATGACGAAGCTACTTCAAAAGGATGCTAAGTTCGAATGGATGGAGAAATGTCAGAAAAGCTTCGATCAACTGAAAACTCATTTGACTGAAGCTCCAATTTTAGTGCAACCCGAATCAGGCAAAGAGTTTGTCATCTATAGTGACGCATCCCTACTCGGGTTGGGTTGCGTATTGATGCAAGAAGGTCGAGTTGTGGCCTATGCGTCGAGACAATTGAAGCCACACGAGAGAAATTATCCAACCCATGATCTCGAACTAGCCGCCATCGTATTTGCTTTGAAAATATGGCGACATTATTTGTTTGGCGAAAAGTGCCATGTATTTTTGGATCACAAAAGTCTCAAATATTTGATGACTCAAAGAGACTTAAATCTGTGACAAAGACGTTGGCTGGAGTTGTTGAAAGATTACGAGCTTGTCATTGATTACCACCCGGGAAAGGCTAATGTGGTTGCGGACGCCTTAAGCCGGAAATCGCTGTTTGCTTTACGAGCGATGAATGTGCACTTGTCTGTTCTACCCGACAATGTGTTAGTAGCTGAATTAAAGGCCAAACCATCATTGATTCATCAAATTCGTGAAGCTCAGAAAGTCGACGATGAATTGGTTGCAAAACGGGCTGAATGTATTCCGAATATGGAATCCGAATTTCAAATTGATGATGACGATTGTTTGAGGTTCAGAAGTTGGTTGTGTGTTCCAAGAAATTCAGAACTCATTTCGATGATTCTGAACGAAGCTCATTGTAGCCGAATGTCAATTCACTCGGGGAGTACGAAAATGTACAACGATTTGAAACGTCAGTTTTGGTGGCATGGTATGAAACGGGACATCTCCGACTTTGTTTCGAGATGTTTAATATGTCAACAAGTGAAAGCGAAACATCAAGTGCCTTCAGGATTACTTCAGTCGATCATGATACCTGAGTGGAAATGGGATCGAGTCACAATAGACTTTGTGTCCGGACTGCCATTGTCAGCAAGTAAGAAGGATGCGATTTGGGTTGTTGTTGATAGATTGACTAAGTCGGTTCACTTTATCCCCGTGCGTACAGATTTTTCATTGGATAAACTAGCCGAATTGTATGTTTCTCAGATTGTGAGATTACATGGAGTACCTATTTATATCGTGTCGGATAGAGATCCGAGATTCACCTCGCGATTTTGGAAGAAATTGCAAGAAGCTTTGGGTACCAAGCTGCATTTTAGCACCGCTTTTCATCCACAAACCGATGGTCAATCCGAGCGGATAATTCAGATACTTGAGGATATGTTGAGATGTTGCATCCTCGAGTTTAGTGGTTCATGGGAACGGTATTTACCTTTGATTGAATTCGCTTACAACAATAGTTTTCAATCAAGTATTAAGATGGCACCTTACGAGGCTTTGTACGGTCGTAAATGCCGTACACCATTGTTTTGGACCGAGCTCGGTGAAAGTAAAATTTTCGGAGTCGATTTGATTAAAGATGCCGAACAGAAAGTAAGGGTAATCCGTGAAAGTCAAAAGGCAGCCACGGATCGTCAGAAATCGTATGCGGATTTCAAACGAAAAGACATTGAATATCAGGTGGGAGATAAAGTGTTTCTTAAAGTTTTGCCTTGGAAAAAGGTACTCAGATTTGGCCGAAAGGGCAAGTTGAGTCCGAGATTCATTGGGCCATACGAAATATCCGAACGAGTCGGTCCAGTTGCGTATCGATTGATTTTACCCCTGAACTTGAAAAGATTCACGACGTCTTTCATGTTTCGATGCTTCGACGCTATAGATCTGATCCTTCGCACATAATTAGTCCTTCAGAGGTTGAAATTCAAGCCGATATGAGTTATGAAGAAGAGCCGATGCGTATCCTAGCTCGTGAAGTGAAGGGGTTGCGAAACAAAAGGGTTCCGTTAGTAAAGGTGTTATGGCTCAAACACGGGATCGAGGAAGCTACTTGGGAAACCGAGAGCTCGATGAAAGAACGATACCCAAACCTATTTACCGGTAAGATTTTCGGGGACGAAAATTTCTTGAGTGGGGGAGAGTTGTGACAGCCCAAAATTGACCCTAGTCGGGAAGTGGTTTCGGGACCACAAAACCGAGTCATAAAATTTAGTTAAAATTTTATTTGCATATCTTATATGTGTAATAGTACTTGTATAAAAATTTGATGTTTTAATTTTGTATTAGGAATGTGAATTTTGCTTGAAAGGATCTAGTTGAGAGACTTAGAAAATTATGATAGGTAAATAAGTAAGGACCAAATAGTATTAAAATAGGAAAGTTTGGGTTTGCATGTCAAAGTGCCCAATTCTTGATAAGTGGCCGGCCAAGCATGGTTCCATTCCTCCAAGTTTATGTTGTTTATTATTTAATATTGGTAAGTAAATTAGAATAAATAAAAGAAGGGAATTAAAAAGAAAAAAAGGATGAATAAAATAAGGGAGGAAGAAGGAGTGTTCATCCTTTTCCTTATCACAATTGCCGTACCTAAAGAAAGAAAAAGAAGAAAGTGAAGTTAAGGCATTTGGTCATCTTCAAGTTGATTAAGAAGCTCTTGAATATTCGGTGCCTAGGGGAAAAGTTTCTAAGAAGTTTGGCCATGCATGTAACTAGATTGAGGTATGTTTGATATTATTCTTTGAGATTCATGTATATTTTAAGTTGTAAGTTTGAAATCTACCTAGCCATGGTTCAAATTTTGTTAATTGATGGAGATGATATTCGGCCATGAATGTTACATTCTTGGTTGGTATTTTGATGTCTTTGGTGATGAGGTATGAAGATGGTTGATTTTGAGTGTTTAATAAAAAGGATACATGAATTATTGTTAAATAATGGTCGAATGTAGCATGATTAAAGATGTGAATAAATTGAAGATTAAGGAGGTTGTCAATGAAAAATATGAGTTGGATGAGTTTTAAAGAATAAAAATTTAGGTGACTAGAGGTCAAGGACATTCGGTCAAAGGCTTGTGTGCTAGCAAAATCGGCCTAAATGTCGTTTTGATGTGTTGAATTGAGTAAGCTAGATGTTGGAACACATAAGGATTCGGCCTTCTAAAACAATAGAGATAAGTGTATGAAAGGCTAAGTTTAAGTAGTAAGGCCGAATAGGTTGTAGATAAGGCACTTGTGAGTTCTTGGCCAAGCAATTGACAAATTAAATTAGAGTTCTTGTGACGTATAATGTCAAGTCTAACTTGGTATATTTGGCCACCTAACTAAGTACATCGGTGGTGTTGAATGTAATCTTACACATTCGGCCATATGGGGTAAAAATGGGTCGAGTGTTCATGAGATGAAATTAGGTGTTTAAATGATGTTATAGTTGACATTGTGCATATATACATGCATTCGGCCATCTAATTGAGTATGAAGGTGGTGTTAAATCTAATTGTGATGCCCATTCCGAAGTATATATATATACATATATATGTATATATACATAAGTATGCCCATTCGTGATGTTACCTTTAATTATGTGTATAATCGACTAAATGGGTAATTAGTGAGGATGGTTGCCGAATATACAAACATACATATGCATGTGTAATTGAATTATGAATGTTTAGCAAGATGGTTAAACTAGTTGATTTATTGATTAAGCTCAAGGAGTTAAAGGAGGAGAATCAAGCAAAGGCAAAGAAAAGATCATCGAGTAGCCGAGTTGGAACCGTCCTACCCAACACAAAGTAAGTCACCAAGCATATATTTTGTATTGATCTAAATAGACATAATGTCTATGTAATTATGCCGAATGGAATGATAAATTTATATACATGTATGCATGTGGTGATGAAAGTGTTGAATGAAAAGAAAAGAGGCGAGATGTATTGAGTTGTTGATCTCGGCACTAAGTGTGCGGTATAAACATTTATGATCATGAGATTGGCACTAAGTGTGCGGGTTTAAATTGTTCAGCACTAAGTGTGCGAGTTTGATTATATAGCACTAAGTGTGCGAGTTGATTATATAGCACTGAGTGTGCGGACTTAATATATATTTTTGAATCATATGGGCACTAAGTGTGCGACATTATTGAGTTGATCACGGACAGCGGATCGGGTAAGTACCTTGAGTTCGTGACTACTAGGCGCTATGTTTATATTTGAAGTTGAGCTTGGTAAGTTTGAACCTATGTGACAATTATAATTGAGGTCACGTACATAAGATTTATTGTGGAATAGGTGAAAGGTCGTTTAGTTGTATGATTGTAACGAAAACAAAATGATGTATGAAAATGCCTCAAATATCCTATTGATTAGTATATGGAATGTGAATGCATGACTTGGTATGAGATTGAACCGATAGGTTTGAGGAACTATGGTATGGTTCGGTATGGGTGGAGTAACTAGCCTCGTTCCATTTTGCTTCCTCTTGTGATAATGTTATTAATGGATGGTAGTGCATTGCTTATGACTTACTGAGTTATATACTCACTCGGTGTTTCCTTGTCACCTATTTTAGGTTTCTTGGACTCGTCTCTTTTTGCGTGATCGGGCCGTCATTGGAGTCATCACACCGGCTAGCAAGTTTTGGTACTTTCTTCTTAGTCGGCTTAGGAGAACATTTCGGCATGTATAGGCTATTATGTTGTGTTTGACCTTTGGTATGTAAACTTTTAGCCATGCGAAAATGGCATAAATGTTCGGTTGGGTTTGGTTTCATAACGTTAGGTCGTAAGTCTTGATAATTCGACTTTTTTTTTATGCCATATGTCATGGTTGATTATTTTTGGTGTTAAAATTCATGATATGGCAATAGTGTAGTAGGGAGATGTTTGACAATGATTAGCCTTTGGCATGGCTAGTCATGATCATAATTGGTGATATGTATGATGAATTACTAGTTAGATCAAGGAGAAATCACGAAATAGGCATAGTTGCTTTCGTAACAGATGCTGGCAGCAGCAGTGACGTGAGATTGAAAAATCACTAAAAATAGTAGGAGTGGAATTAATTAATGAATAAATTATGTAATCGAATCTTGATGAGTCTATTTTCATATAGAAATAACGAAATGATCATATGGACAGTATGTTAAGGGATATTCAGGTTCTCGAGAGACAGGGCCAGAACGGTTTCTGGATTCCCTGTTCCAACTTTGGAAATTCATTATAAATTAACCAGAGATAATTAGGAGTCATGCCATATATGTACAGATTCCTCTCTGAGTGTAGTTTCTATAGAAACAAACGGCATTGGTATTAAATCTCTGTGGAGGGAGATATCCAACTCGTAATGCGCAAAGGTCAGTGTAGTCGATCCCTGTAACATGGGAGACTTTGACTAATAAACTGTACTAATTTGCCCGACCAAAAATTCTACAAAAATTGTACCATATTGGTATATGAGTCTAGTTCCAGGGAAAATTTACGGAACTGGATTTTGAGTTTCAGAACTCAAGATATGATTTTTAAAGCGACTAGTACGCAGATTGGCAGCTTGTCTGGGAAATGTCAAATAAGTGGTTTGAAGTCTGTTAACACCTCGTGTTCGACTCCGGCGACGGTCTCGGGTTCGAGGTGTTACAGGTTAAGTCCCGAAGGCATTTGTGCGAGTTACTACAACCGGGCTATGTCCTGAAGGCATTTGAACGAGTAGCTATATCCGGTTAAATTCCGAAGGTACGTGATTTGGGAATGAATGATCTTGCTGTAAAAATTTCAGCTAATACGCTTGAAACATCCCAACATTGAGGTATGTTTCGTATGTGCTTTGAATTAGTTGAGCCCTTACAAATAAGTATTCGCTCAGTTGATAAATGGGCTACCGGCCTTTGGCTAAGTTGATCTTTGTGTATGAATAAAAGGGTTGGTAATGTGAAGTAAGTATGATATTGAAAAATTGTGCATATGAAATTATCCGTTTAGCTACATGAATGCTATACTTTTGTTGTGCTGGAATCCCTTGCTCAAAACTTACTAAGCATAAATTGCTTACTCCGTCTCCTTGATTCTCTGTTTTATAGATTTTGGTTCTCCAGCTATCGGACTCGGGATTTTGAAGTCGAAGTCGCCCACACTATCAAAGCCCCCCCCTTTTGGTACAAATTTGGTTGAACTTCGAAATGGCATGTATAGGACTACCCATTTGTTGTGGGTCATGGACCCTTTGGACTTCTATAATTTTGGATAGCCATGCGAAAATGGCTTATATATGTTTGAGCATAATGTTATCATCATTTGGTATGGATATGGTTATTGAGAGGTGTGGATATGCTTAACAAGGATTGGCCATGGGAATGGTTAATCACTATCATAATTTGTGCTATTTATACTAAAAGGGCTAGTTGAATCATGGAAACTATGAAATAGGTAAAGTCTACCTTAAAGGCAGATGCTCACAGCAGCAGTGATGTAGATTTGGAAAATCACTAAAAATAGTAGAAATGGAATTTAATAGTGAATAAATTATTTAAACGAACCTTGATGAATCTATTTTCATAGGAAAGTAACGAAACGATCATATGGACAGTATGTTAAGAGATATTCAGGTTCTCGTAAGACAGGGCCAGAACGGTTTCTGGATTCCCAGTTTCGACTTTGGAAATTCATTATAAATTAACCAGAGATAATTAGGAGTCATTCCATATATGTATAGATTCCTCTTTGAGTCTAGTTTCTATAGAAACAAACGAAATCAGTATTGAATCCCTGTACAGGGAGATATCCAAGTCGTAATGCACAAAGGTCAGTGTAGTCGATCCCTGTAACATGGGAGACTTTGACTAATAAACTGTACTAATTAGCCCAACCAAAAATTCTAGAAAAAAATATGTAGATGGAAATATGAGTCTAGTTTCAGGGAAAATTTACGGAACTGGATTCCGAGTTTCTGAACTCAAGATATGATTTTTAAAGCGACTAGTACGCAGATTGGCAGTGTCTGGGAAATTTTTTATAAGTGGTTTAAAGTCTGTTAACACCTCGTGTTCGACTCCGGTGACGGTCTCGGGTTCGGGGTGTTACAAAGTAACTATTTATAAATAGAAAATCGAAGTACTTGGATTGGATAATTATATGAGTTTTTTATTTTATTTTGTGGATTAAGATTGGATGGTACATATAATTTAACCTAATACAAACTGGCTTGAGAAGCCTACGTGAGGACAAGGTGTTGTCGCACACAAGGAGTCCTACTCCTTGGTGCCATTGACTTTGGGGTGACGGGAGTCTTAAGATGATTCAATTTTCTATTAAATAATTATTTATACACTTCTAGAGTTCTAATATAAATCTTATGATTTTTCCTCTGTATATAAATACATAAATGGGTTGCTGAAAATATATATTCACACTGAGTGGAAAATTTGTTGAAGTTTAGTGAAAATTTATTTGAGTTGTTTTTTCTTGGACTCAAACAAATTCTATTGTTTTTTATCAAATAAATTATATTTTTCTAGTTACTCTTATTCATGAATTTTTTCTATTATAACTGCAATCTTCTTGACAATTATAATTCAAATTTAGAAATTGAAATTTAGTTTTGGACTCTCTTTCTAAGAGAAGGGTAACTTATCCCCTTCAAAAGTCTCAATTTTCACCTTCTATGTGATTTTGTTTTAAAGCCTACTCTCTTAAACAATCATGAGTTTGAGAATAATGGTGAAGATCTATCAATAAAAATCAACACAACATTGAACTCAGATCAACTAGATTAGACAAATCATGTCACATTCGGTCCTTTTGAGAACCCAAACTTAGAGAAAAGTCTTGGAGCCAATTGGATGGAAAGGAAATTTGAGGACTCTAATGAGATATTTGAAAACTTGTGTGGTTGGTTGGGGATTACTACATTTCAACCCTAGTTTAGTTAGATTGGAACCAACTGGTTCCATAGTGGGAACCATAATAATTAGGATTTAGTGGCGAACATGGTTTATAGAGATTGTCCCGATGGTTTATAGGTGTGTGTGGGAATGAAATTTCTGTCGATTTTTCTTCCCAAATCTTTCTCTCTAAGCATCATTTTCATCAGTCACCCTGAAGAAGAAGAGGATGTAGCTGAAGGAAGTTTTGTATGTTGCAGCTATTGTGTGGATTTCAGTCTAGAAGTAGGAAGATTGAGAATTTGTAGTTTACTTATCCATATGAACTTTTGGATTGAAGAAAAAGAGTAGAGTAAGAATCCTCTAAGTTTCAGTAAAATTATAACTTCTGGGTTTTAAAGTCTTAGTGTCTTCAAGTTAATCGATAATGAGTTGTTATGCTTAGTTGTCAGGTCGAAGGAGGTTTTGACGTTCGGACAAGCTAATCTATTATGAATAAGGAAGCAAGGTGAGTTTCTATACTCTTTTTCTAGTATGATGTGTGTTTAGCATGGGTATATGTTTATTTTAAAATAAGTTCCATGATGATGTATGACCTCTGTTGCATGAGAATGTTTGTTTGCTTAAGGTTGAGTAAGTTATGAGTACCTATTAGCATGATGTTATGAAGTCCTTGAAATTTTTGTTTATTTATGGTCGAACATGATAGGGGATTACTAAAGGGATTAGATAAAGTTAGGATTGGGGTACAAGGGGTGATTCTATTAGATACCTCCATACGGTGTTGTGGAATACACCCGTGATAAGCAAAACTCTAAGCCTTGTGGAGGGGACACAATAGTGTTAAAGCATCAAGGTATAGGATGGGGAATGGAGGAATGGAGGGAATGCAATAGGAAGAGAAAATAACAAAGATCATGGCTAGGCTAGGGGTCTAATCAGAGGCTATAAGCCTAAAAGAGTAAGACCTTAGCTGAAAGACGTTATGGCATCATATGTTGGTTTAACAATAAAATGAGTAAGACCATAGTTGAAAGATGCTATGACATTATGTGAAAGTGCACTAGAATGGTTAATAAGACTAAGACCATAGATGCTATGACATCTTTTGGTAGTCCACCTGAATAATAAACACAGGGTTATATTATGTAAGACTATAGCTAGAAGACACTACAGCATCATAAATAGTCCACCGGGATAGTATAGAGAGTTCCAGATGTAATACCAATGCTTGATAATGGCAACCAATAGAGTCTGCCAGGACATGAAACATGGGGTATACTATGCCAGTCCACAGCTCGGCTATGACATCATAGATAGTCCATCGGGACGGTAAACATGAGGTAACCCCTAGGATAGAAGGGCTACTAACATCCACTCAAAAAAAAAACTTTGGAACATCCGCTAGGACATCTAGCTTGGAGTAAAAGAGTGAGAGACTCGATTATGGCATTACGAAGACTCAGCTGGTATGGTTAACACTCACACACAAGAGAGTTTCCAGATGTTTTTCATGAGAAACTATCAGGATTGCCTCTTGATTGATGGTTTGGGTTTGGAATTGAGGTGTTTCCTAGAACTGCATCAGTGTCTATTACTCCCAATTGCATGATACTTAAGGAACTCAAGGAACTTAAAGTTCAACTTTAGAAGCTCTTGGACCGAGGTTTATAAGACCCAGTGTGTCACCTTAGAGAGCCCCAGTTTTGTTTGTTATGAAGAAGGATGGAATATTGAGGCTGTGTATTGATTACTGGCAGTTGAACAAGTTGACCATTAAGAATAATTATCCTTTTCCAAGGATCGATTACTTGTTCGAGTAGTTCTATGGAGTGACAATGTTCTCTAAGATTAATTTGAGGTTTGAGTATTATCAAGTAAAGGTGAAGGAGTCAGATGTGACTAAGACTGCATTCAAGACTCGATATAGACATTATGAGTTCCTAGTAATGCCTTTAGTCTGACGAATGCCCCTATTGCATTCATGGACATGATGAATAGGGTGTTTCAACCATTATTCGGTCAGCTTGTCATTCTGTTTATTGATGACATTATGGTTTACTCAAAGTGCAATACTGAACATAATGAGCATCTAAGAGTTGTCTTGCAGATTCTCAGAGAAAAAAAGATTTATGCGAAGTTAAGTAAATGTGAGTTTTAGTAGAAGGAAGTAATGTTTTCCGGTCATGTAGTATCAACGGAGGGTACCCGTGTGGATCAAATGAAGATCAAGGCCATTCTTGAATGGAGGCAACCAAAGTATGTTTTCAAGTTCAGAGTTTCTTAGGTTTAGTCAGATGTTATCAGAGGTTTGGCAATGGGTTTTTTTCTTATTGTTTCTCCCTTGAAAAAGTTGTTGCAAAAGAATGCTTCTTTTAAATGGATTGATGACTTGTAAGCTAGGTTTGAGAAGCTAAAGATTGTGTTCACTGAGGCACTGATGTTGATTCAGCATGAGTCAGGAAATGATTATGTGGTGTATAGTGATGCATCTCACACTGGCCTTGGATGTGTGTAAATGGATGAGGGAAAGGCGGTTGCTTATGCATCGAGATAGCTAAAATTGCATGAGTGCAACTATTTGACTCATAATTTGGAGTTGGTAATGAGCTGCACCTGCTTGTGCACAAAGAAACAAACAATTTTAAGGACAAAAAAAAACTATTTTAAAGTGCGGGTTTTGTAACACCCCTAACCCGAAACCGACACCGGAGTCGAACACGAGGTGTTAACTGACTTTAACCCCTTATAAAATTTATTTTCCAGACACTGCCCAATCTGTGTACTAGTCGTTTTAAAAATCATATCTTGAGTTTCGTAACTCGAAAATCAGTTTCGTGATTTTTCCCAGAAACTAGACTCATGTGCCCATCTATGTATTTTTTTCTAGAATTTTTGGTCGGGCCAATTAGTACAGTTTATTAGTCAAAGTCTCCCATATTGCAGGGGTCGACTACACTGACCTTTTCCCATTACGACTTGGATATCTCCCTGCACGGGGCTTCAATACTGATGCCGTTTGTTTCTACGAAAACTAGACTCAGAGAGGAATCTGTACATATATGGTACGACCCCTAATTATCTCTGGTTAATTTATAATGAATTTCCAAAGTCGGAGCAGGGAATCCAGAAACCGTTCTGGCCCTGTCCCACAAAAATCTGATTATCTCTTAATATACTGCTCATATGATCTTTTCGTTACTTCCTCATGAAAACAGACTCATCGAGCTTCGATTACATAATTTATTCATCAATTAATTCCACTCCTACTATTTTTAGTGATTTTTCAATCTCATGACACTGCTGCTGCCAGCATCTGTTACGAAAGTAACTAGGTCCATTTCATGCCTACCCTTGATCCAACTCAATCGAACATTCGTGCCATTTTCGCATGGCTTAAAATTTACATGCCATAATTCAAACACAACGTACTAGCTTATACATGCCAAAATGATCTTCTAAACACACTAAGAAGAAAGTACCAAAACTTGCTATCCGGTGTGATGACTTCGATGACGGCCCGACCCCGCAAAAATAGATGAGTCCAAGCAACCTATAATGGGTGACAAGGAAACACCGAGTGAGTTTATAACTCAGGAAGTCATAAGCTATGCACTACCATCCATCAATAACATTATCACAAGAGAAAACAAAATGGAACGAGGCTAATTACTCCATCCATTCCGAACCATACCATAGTTCCTCCAACCTATCAATTCAATTTCATATCAATTCATGCATTCACATTCCATATACTCATCAATAGGACATTGAAGCATTTTCATAAATCAATTTATTTTCGTTACAATCAAACGACTAAACGGCCTTTCACCCATCCTACGATAAATTTTATGTACGTGACTTCAAGTATATTTGTCACATAGGTTCAAACTTACCGAGCTCAACACCAAGTATAAGCATAGCACATAATAGCCATGTACTCAAAACACTTACCCGATCCGCTGTCCGCGATCGACTCAATAGTGTCGCACACATAGTGTCCGTAATGATTCATGAATGTATATCGAGTCCGCACACTCAGTGCTATATAATCAACTCGCACACTTAGTGCTACATAATCAAATCGCACACTTAGTGCCACATAGTCAAACTCGCACACTTAGTGCCGCATGGTCAATTCGCACACTTAGTGCATCATATTCATTTCGCACACTCAGTGCAACATAGTCGAATCGCACACTTAGTGCTGTACAATTTAATCCCGCGCACTTAGCGCCAATCTCATGGTCATAAATGGTTATCCCGCACGTTTAGTGCCGAGATCAACAACTCAGTACATCTTACCTCTTTTCTTTCATTCAACAATTTCATCATCACATACGTACATGCATATATATATGTATATTTATTCATTCCATTCAGCATCAATACATACACATTATGACCATTTGAAATAATACCAACTACATGCTTAATGACTTACCTCGTGTTGGGTAAGACGGTTCCAACTCGGCTACTCGATAACCTTTTCTTTGCCTTTGCTCGATTCACCTCCTTTAACTCCTTGAGCCAAATCAATAATTTAAAATAGTCATTAATCGACTATTCAAGTATTACTTTCAGAATAATATATATATTGATTTGACTTTCACACACATAGATTATAGTAAGCTTTATAATAGTCAATAAATAACTCATTGGCAAATTTTCATTAATGTTTACAACAAAATCACATATTCACTACGAGCTGTTTTCCTGAGCAGTAGTCGCTAAATTGTTTATAACTGGAGCTACAAAACTCCAAATCACTAGCCGTTAATTTTCCCTGAATATAGACTCGTATATCTTCCATCCATAAAATTTTCAGAATTTTTGGCTCGGCCAATCAATACCAGATTTTTCTTAAAGTTTCCCCTGTTTCACTGTTTGACTATTCTGACCACTCTTCACTACGAATCAAATTTCTCATTTTACAGAATTCAAAATGTGTTGTATTTGATCTCATTTGAAATTAGACTCATTAAGGAGTCTAGGCATATAAATTTTATCTTATAATCATTTTTGTACAATTTATAATGATTTTCTAAAAACAGAACAGGGAATCTAGTAGTCATTTTGACTCAGCCCCACAATACTTCAAATATCTCAAGATCGGTAACTCTTTTGTTTTCATAGTTTCTTTTGTAAGAAAATAGACTCTTCAAGCTTTAATGGCATAATTCACTCAGCTTCTAATTCAACTCCTACAAATTATGGCGATTTTCCAAAATCACCTTACTGCTGCTGTCCCCAAACAGATTATTACCGAATCAAATACTAACATTAGCATTTCACCTTAATAGCTAGCTTGCCAAGCCTTAATTTAACATATTTTCATTCAATTTAGTCTAATAACGCATAAATGGGTAAATTACATTTTTACCCCTAATATTTCGCACTTTCACAATTTAGTCTTTATTCCACAAAACACAAAATACACAAAGTTTGGTCACACTCCTTAAGGGCCGAATCTTCCTAGTGCCCATATAAGTCCATACATCTCATTTATTTCACCTTTGAGTCCTTCAAAAATTTGTTTTTGTAATTTAGCCCTAACTACTCAAAATCACCAAAAACTTCAACACAAAACATATTAACCTTTTATAGCCGAAAACCATACTCACCCCCAAAATCGAAATTTCAACATGGTTTACAAAAATCACTTGATAACTCACTCAATATCAACTAAAATTTCAAAAGCTAGTACATACTTTCTTACCTTAATAGTGACTTAAAATGACCGATTGCTCATGTTACCAACAATATTCAAGATTTGAACATGGGCTAAGTAAGGGACTTAGTAACTAGCTTAATACATTCAACAATTTCCAAAAGCTACCATGCATTACATACCTTATTCAAGACTAGAAGGAGTGGCCGAATGTCTTACTTCCCCTTCCCCCTTCTTCTTAGCATTTTCGGCCAAGGATGATAAAAGATGAACAAATTTTTTTCTTTCTTCTTTAGAACATTCGGCCAAGGGGAAATGAAGAAAGATGGACACTTTTGTTTTTGTTTTTCCTTCTTACTTTCACGGCAAAAGGGGAGGAAAGAAACAATTACCACCCATCCTTTCATTTTTCCATTTCTTTATTTCCCCATACTTCTTATTATATTTTATCCTACATACCTCACTAGGCCAACATGTTCCCAACATGTTTCCACCCATAGCATGGCCGGCCACTACATATTAGGGAGGGGGAATTTGACATGCAAGTCCCCTTTTTCTTCCACATGCACTAATAGGTCCTCATGCATTGACCTATCACATTTTAAAATTTTCTCATATAAGTCCTATTGACTAAATTCACATGCAATCGACTAAATCGAAGCTTGAAATTTTCACACATTCATGATTACATATTCTAGATAATAAACATCGCATTCAAACCTTTCGGTGACTCGGTTTAGCGGTCCCGAAACCACTTCCCGACTAGGGTCAATTTTGGGCTGTCACAGGTTTTCACTGCAAGCGTACAATTTTACTTGTAATATATATAGTCTCAATGGAACTTGTTGTATTTCAAGGGGTCAAACACAAAGGATTTCTAAGTGGGTAAATGTATTTATCATGTTAATTACAAGTTAAATAATTACTAATCTAATCTAGTCAGAAATTATGAGTTCAACTTCAAATAAAAAATTGTTTGTAAACTAAATTTAGATTATCAATTAAACAAACTAATCTAATTTTTTCCCTCTTGTTTTAGAAAATTTAAAGGACAAATCGATGGTCAATTGATTCGTCAATTGTTAACTAAGCTAATAAATCTATACCCATTACATTGATTGTCACTCTTAGCTAGGAATCTCCTCTCAGTCTCATCCTAAACTAAAAGATACCACCTAATATTATCTCTCGATCTTACCTAGAAATATAGATTACCTCTTGGTCTTACTACTCGACACAATCATATCTAGCTATCTAAGGATAAACTCTCATCTCGATCTCATTTATCTAGGTTTTTCGCTAGAGGCATCAATTCTAGCATATTAAGCATTTCAATATTGTGACAGCCCTAATTTGACCCTAGTCGGGAAGTGGTTTCGGGACCACAAAACTGAGTCACGAAAATAATTAAATGTTATATTATATGCCTTTTATAAGTGAAAGTGTATGTGTGAAAATTTCATGCTTTTATTTTTGTCATTTAGATGTGAAATTAATTAAAAATGACTTGTGTGAAAAACTTTGAAAATGTGATAGGTTGAAGTGTAGTGGCCAAATATTGCATGGCTTAAAACATGGGGATTTGCATGTCAAATTCCCCATTTTTAAGTAAGTGTCCGACCATGATGATGGTTGAATAGCCATATATACATTTTATATTAATATTATAATAGTTAATGGCTTAAATTATGAAATAAAAAAATTAACTAAAATAAGAAAATATGGTAAAAAGAAAAACAAAGTGTTTTGTTCATCTTCTTCCTTAGCTTAGCCAAAACTCAAAGAAAGAAAAAGAAAGCTTGTTGTTCGATCATTGTAGATCAAAAAAAAAAATCCAAGGTAAGTTCATGGTAGTTTGCTTATATCTTGATATTTATGAGTTCCTTTCTTGGTTCTACCTTAAACCCATGAAGTATATTTTTTTTATTTTTGGTGTTGTTGGAGGTTTCGATCATGGGTAGAAAAACTATAGATTTTGAGATTTATGATAGAAGTTAATGAGTGAGAGTTGGATAGATATTATGATGTTAAAATTCATGGGATTATAAGCTTGTAAGTTTGATGGTGAAATTTATGCTTTGTGAGGGTAAATGGTTTAAAAGGAGCATTCGGCCATGATGTAAAATTATGATGAAGTGATGTTAAGTGCTTTGAATATTGAATATATATTGTTATAAGTTGAATTTAAGGTTTGTTAAATTGTCTTTGTCATTGCCAAATGTGTGTATAGTTAAAGAAAATTTGTTAAAGTGCTTAGTTAATTGATATTAGGTTAATGGTGTGTGTATAAATTATTTAAAATATAAACTTTGTATGAGTATTAAAGGTTGTTTATGAATTCGGCCTTGGGAGAAATTTTAGTATAAAATGCTTGAATGTTAAATAGGTTATTGCTTTAATGACCGAATGTGCCAAAGGCTAATGCATGGACTAGTTGATCAATATGTGTTAAGGGAACGTGAATAAATATCTATTTGATGAGCTATATATTTGGCTATATGGTTAAGATATGTATATGAAAGTATGATAAGCCATATGAGTTTTGTGTTTTTGTATGTGAACTAGGTATACAATGAATATTCGGCTATGAAGGTTAAAGGTTAAGTCATAGGAATTTTGGTGATATACATATTCGGTCATTAGGGTCATATGTACTTTAGCTATGTGGGTTATGTTTTAAGGTAAGTTACTTATTTGATATGTGTATTCGGTCATAAAGGTGTACATGAGGAAATGTTAAATTAATTGTATTAAATTGCTTAATGTGATTAAAAATGTGTATGACCATTTTGTATTTGAGCTAAAAGTAGCTATATGACCTATTAAATTTCTTGTCATATTCGGCCATAAGCTAGCATAATGAGACTTTAATAAGTTAAATTTGTTTGAATTAGCTTAAGAGCATAGAGAACCAAGGTTGGACAGGGGAAAAGAGAAAGTATTCGAGGTAAGTTTTAAGTAGTTAAACATAAATAATATTCGATAATGACATGACATATTATAAGAATTAAGTATTACTTGTAATGTATGTATATGGCCGAATGGCAAATATAATATGGAAGTAAAATGTGATATGCTTTTATGATCAAATGATAAGTGTTAGATGAATATGAGTGAGATGTTATGTGTAAACTATCAAATGATAAGTGTGAATGATGAAATGAAATAAAAGTGAATAAAATGTAGGATGATATATTCGAATGATGCTAGTGCCTAATTTGGTGTGATTGTGTTATATGAAACTTATTGATTTGAATATCGTACGGTACTATTCGGGCCTTTGAGCCTAGCAGGCTATGATGCTGGTGAGATACTATTCGGGCCTTTGAGCCTAGCAGGCTATAATGCCAGTGAGATACTATTTGGGCTTTCGAGCCTAGTAGGCTATAATGCCGGTGAAATGATATTGGGCTTCAAGCCTAGCAGGCGAAATGCCAGTGGATGAATTCGGGTTTAAAACCTAGCAAGCTAAATGCTGGTGATTTGATAAAAGTCTAAGACTAAGATACCTCGTGTTAGAATGACAAATGAATACATTCAATACGTTAAGTTGGCCAGGTACGTATTATGTCCTCATATGTGAGTTTGATTTGAATTGAATCATAAGTGTATAATGTGATACATATGTGAATAAATGTTATAACTATATCTATGATTATGGTACATTCGGTCAAGGTGTGAAAGTATGTGAAAGTATTTGATTTATTTATGTTAAATGAATTCAGATTAAGTGAAATAAGAATGCTAAATGTGCATTATGTACTTGTGTATATTCGGCCAAATGGCAATATACCTAGAAAATGGCCTCTTGAGAAATTGAATGATCGAAGTATAATTGAGTTTATTTGTTTGCATTGCTAAAAACTTACTAAGCTTATGAAAGCTTACTCCGTTTGTTACGTTTCTCTATTTTATAGATTGTTGACTCCAGTCACCTGCTCGGGGGGATCGTCAGCAACTCGTCACACTATCTATCATTTTGGTACTACTATGTTTTGGAGCTAGTATGGCATGTATAGAATAAACTTAAGTGAATGATATTTTGAGATGTTGTTGTATATAAGCCATGTGAATATGGAAACTTTTGAATGTCGGTATTAGTTTGAATTTCGATCTTTGATTGTGTTTGGCTATGCATATAATTGCTATTGAACTTATGTAAATGTGAATGTACAAATGTAGTGTTTTGGATTGGTAACTCTTCATAACCCATTCCGGCGACGAATATGGGTTATAGGGGTGTTACAAATATAATAGAACAACCAATCAATCAAGAATGGACATCAACTTAAGCTAACAAACAGCCAGAAAATCAACCATCCAACAAATTTAGCACATAATCAAACTTAAATTCCTAAAAAACATTTTATCGAACACATGGTAAGCATAAAATAAGAGTGAAGGGTTTGAGAAAATCTTATTTGATTGATTGAAATCTAGTAAATCCCAAGAGGTTGATTATTGATCTGCCGTTATTCAGTGTAGTAGATTAAACTAGTTTTCGCACTTTAGGATCTTGAACACAGGCATTTCAATTAAGTTTTCATTACATTTTTGTAATTTTAGTTACATCCAATAAAATGTGTAATTTGAGACTTTTATTGACCTTAAAGGCCAAATAAGGCCTGAAGGTGAGCTAATATACCTTGAGAGCATGAGAAAGACCATTAGAAGGTGTGCTAACTCAATACTGGTCGTTGTGTTGCAACACAGAGAGTTAGATGTCGAAACATAGGAAGTAGAATAGAAGAATTTTAGGACAACGATACAGCCTGAGGATGTCGCAATACACCAATGAAGATGAAGCATATTGCCCTCGATTTTGTGACACAGGGCCTGTTGTGTCGCCGCATCACCTCTATACATGAAAAAATTACGAGCATGGGGCGTTTTGGTCTGCACAATGAAACATTAAGCACAAGGACTATAGCTGACCTAGGGCTAAGGACGACGACCACACTAAAGTCTATAAATAGGCTTAATTAACACATGTTATAGACAACTTTCATATTGTATAATTTTCTTCCTAGTTGTAGTCTTTAGTTTTTTCTCTTTTTAGGCTTTAGGTTTATTTTAGTTTTTGTTCTTGCTTTACGAAAGAAATTAGATTTGTGAACGTGATCAAACTTTGTGAGGATTGGCCATTTTATTTTAATACAAATAAGGCTTCTTCTAACCTTCATACTCTTGAATCATTATTCATGTTTACTCTTTATATCAAGTTTATATTGTTTATAAGATCCATGACGAACTAATCCTCATATGGGGGATCAACGAGTGGAGGTATGATTAATTAACTATTTTATAGGGTTCTCTTAGCAGATCAACTGTACAGGAAAGGAAGAACTTAAACCGTAGGCTTGACAACCCTAGAAATTATTAAGGTGGGAATTAACCCAAAATTGGTATGGCTTACCCGTCAATACCTTAACCCTAAATCAGTTTGGACAGTGAGGTTAAGAATAAGTAGTTTTTGTTGACTCGTTATTCTTAGTGGAAAATCGAAAGATCCTGCTAGGATATTGACTAGTTGATTGAACAAGAAAACCTAAAGCGACATGTAACGCCCCCTTACAGGAGACCGTCGCCAGAGTCAAGCATGAGACATTACTAAACTTATTTTAGCATTTAAACAAGTTCAAACAATTCTCATAGTAAACTGTCCATTTGTGTCACAGTCGCTAAAAAAATCATATCTTAAGTCACAAAACTAAAAAACAAATTCCGTAAATTTTCCCTGAAACTAGACTCATATATCTACTTACTAATTTTTTTCTAGAATTTTTGGTAGGGCCAATTAGTACAGTTTATTAGTTAAATTCTCCCCTGTTTCAGGGTTCGGCTACTCTGACCCCTATGCACTATGAATCAAATTTCTTTCTGTACAAAGCTCCAATGACCATGTTGTTTGTTTCTCTTAAAAATAAACTCAATAGGGAATCCATAAATATAAAGTGATTTATAATTATTTTAATTTATTATGAATTTCTAAAGTCAGAACATGGAATCCAGAAATTGCTCTGATCCTATTTCACCAAAACGTAAATATCTCATAAAATACAACTCTTTTACCTATTTTGTTTCTTCCACATGAAAATAGATTTAGTAAGCTTCAATTCAATATTTTATTCATCATCTAATTATATCTCTACTATTTTTAGTGATTTTTCAAACTCACATCACTGCTGCTATGTGATTCTGTTTTATAGCCAATTTCACCATTTTATGGATTTCCATAGATTAGTTAGTACATAAAGCATACATGTTATCAAATATAATCTTGATTAGCCACTCCAATAGCTAATCATTCTCAAACATTTTCATGCCATCCATGAGCCATATCATAAGATTATATACACAAAATGATTATAATGCTATACATGCCATATTCCCAAAATATACAAGTCATTATACCGAAATAGTTTGTTGATAGTGTGAGCACACCTCCGACCGTTCCTGATCTCCTAGCCGGCTTGAGAAAACTACAAAGAATAGAGAGGAGGGAGTAAGCATAATTGCTTAGTAAGTTCACATGTAAATAGCAAGTAACATAACTATACAATAATACGAAATCCACATTTGCATAATATCACCAAAGCATTCATATCATATTTCTCATTCATGATCCTACCATATTATTGTTATATTGAAGTCTCAACCTGAGGGTTAAGTACATACCTGTAAAAATTTTCTCATTCACCACACTTACCAACATGTCACCTTCGTTTTAGGTACTCACCTTATCCACTTAAGATTTACCCGTTGAACACATCGGAATATGATTCGGATACACGGATTTCATGCACAAAAGTGCCATACCCGCAGCTAGACAAACTCAATAACCTGCGGAACTTATGTATCCAAGGTACCATGTAACCTGCCCATAAGTGAACTCGGACTCAACTCAACGAGCTCGGGCATTCGCATCCATAAGTAAACTCGGACTCAACTCAACAAATTCAAAACTCAAATATCTTAGTCACATGTCACTTGTATTCTAATCTATTCCCAAGGTTCAAACGGGCTTTTTCCTCGATCACACATCTTTGCTGTCTTCCACAGAATATCGAAATCAAACTCGGTAGTAATTCATTTTTAACAAGTAGCACACATAAATTGCATATTACTCAATAATAACTGCAAAGCATAATATTTCATGATAATAATCATCATATCATATAAATAACATTAAATTACTTAAAATGACAATTATGTTACTACATTTACACCTGAACTTACCTCGATACAAAATAAAGAAATTTTGCAATTTAGTCCACAATCTTTTCCTTTCCCCAATCAAGGTCGATTTCACGTCTTTCTTGGTCTAAAATAAAACATTTAGCTGATTTAATACTCACATTTATCAAAATATTTCGTAACTCTAACTTTGGAAAAATTACGATTTTGCCCTTAAACTTTTTCATATTTACACTTTTACCCCAAAGCTCAAAAATTAATTTTTTTCCAAACTTATTATGTTTCATAACATGCTGATCATTTTTCCCTGCTATGGCAACATCAAATTCTCACTCTAACATGTAGTTATAAACATTAGGTATTTTTACCGATTATGTCATTTTACTCGTTTTCACATAAAATCGTTTAGCAAAAGTTGTTGAACACAATTTAAAGCTTCATATTCTACCATAAAATATCAAAATAAACACATTTCACCTATGGTTATTTTTCCAAATATAAACCCTAGGTTAAATTATTGCTAGAATAAGCTAAATCAAGTTACCGGGACTCTAAAAACGTAAAGAACATTAAAAACGGGGCTTGGAATCACTTACTATGGAGCTTGGAAGCTTGCAACAAGCCCTAGATATGGAGAACCCTTTAAATTTCATCCTAATGAAGAAGATGGACATATTTTTCCATCTTTTTCCTTTTTTTAATCTTTTAATTACCAAATGACAAAATACCCTTCATTAAAAACTTTGGTTATTTCTACCTATGTATGTCCACTTTTGTCCATGAAAACCTAATGGTATAATTACCATTTAAGGACCTCTACTTCAATTATGCTCTTCAATTAAATCCTTTAACAGCTAAAACTCATATTTATCAACTTTTGCAATTAAGTCCTAATAGGCAAATTAGACATGCAATTCATGAAATTTTCTATCGATATTCTAACACATGCATCTAATCACTCAATAAATTATAAAAATTAATCGGAATAAATTTTTCTACTTCAGAATTATGGTTTCGAAACCACTATTCTTTTTAGGCCCTAATTCGGGATATCACAACTCTCCCCCCTTTAGGGATTTTCTTCCCCAAAAGTCTTACCGGTAAATAGGTGTGGGTATTGATTTCTCATAGTTTCCTCGGGCTCCTATGTAGCCTCTTCTACTCCGTTCTTTTTCCATAATACTTTCACGAGAACGATACTTTTATTTCTTAGTTTCCTGACTTCCTGAGCTAAAATATTAATCGGTTCTTCATTGTAAGTCATATCCGGTTGTAGCTGAATTTCCGTCAGTGAAATTACATGTGAAGGATCCGAACAATACTGACGTAACATAGATACGTGGAACACATCATGAATCTTCTCTAATTCAGGTGGTAATGCTAACTGATATGCTACCGATCCAACTCTTTCAATTATCTCATACGATCCGATAAAACGCGACTCAATTTGCTTTTCTGACCAAATCTAAGAACTTTCTTCCATAGAGACACTTTTAAAAATACCTTATCACCGACTTGAAACTCGATTTCTTTTCTTTTCAAATCCGCATAGGATTTCTGTCTATCTGAAGCAGCTTTCAAACAATCTCAAATCACTTTCAGTTTTTCTTCGGTTTCTTTAATTAGATCAACTCCGTAAATCTAATTTTCTTTGAGTTTAGTCTAATACAATGGCGTCCGACACTTATGACCGTACAATGCTTCATAAGGTTCCATCTTCAAACTCGTCTGATAACTATTATTGTAGGAAAATTCTACCAACGGTAAGTATCTTTTCCAACTACCTTGGAATTCCAATACATAACATCTGAGCATGTCTTCAAGAATCTGAATTACTCTTACTGATTTTCCATCAGTCTGCGAATAGAAGGCAGTGCTGAAATTTAACTTCGTAGCTAATGCCTCTTGCAACTTTTGCCAAAATCGCGAGGTAAACCTCGGACCTCTATCCGAAATGATCGACAAAAGTACTCCGTGAAGTCTAACAATCTCACTGATATATAATTCAGCCAACTTATCAAGAGAATAATCAGAACGTACCGAAATAAATTGAGTTGATTTAGTCAATCTATCAACTATTACCCAGATGGCATCTTTCTTCCTCAGAGTTAACGGCAACCCTGACACAAAGTCCATGGTAACTCGATCCCACTTCCACTTGGGAATCATGATAGGCTGAAGTAGACCCGAAGGCACCTGGTGTTCAGCTTTTACTTGCTGACAAATCAAGCATTGCGATACAAACTCAAAAATATCTCTTTTCATTCCATTCCACCAATACATTTTTTTCAAATAATTATACATTTTTGTACTACCCGGATGCATTGACAAACAACCACTGTGTGCTTCATGCAAGATCTTTCGAATCAACTTATCATTCTTCGGTACACAAATCTGATCTTTAAACATCAAGCAACCATCAGAACCGATTCTGAAATCTAATCCCGTATCAGCCTCACATTGCTTTCCCTTGGCTTGCAAATCTTGGTCACTTTTCTGAGCTTCACAAATCTCTTGTAAAAACATCGATCTTGCTCTCAACTCTTCTAAAATCGAACCATTGTCAAACACCGTCAACTGAGTATTCATAGCTCTCAAAGCAAACAACAACTTTCTACTCAAAGCATCGGCAACCACATTCGCTTTCCCCGAATGGTAGTCAATCACAAGCTCATAATCTTTCAATAATTCTAACCATCTCCGCTGTCTCAAATTCAAGTCTTTTTGTGACATCAAGTACTTGAGACTTTTGTGGTCGGTATATACTCGGTACTTTTCACCATACAGATAATGTCGCCAAATCTTCAATGCAAACACTATAGCAGCCAGTTCCAAATCATGAGTCAGATAATTCCTTTCGTGAGGTTTCAACTGCCTCGAAGCATAAGCCACAACTTTTCCTTCTTGCATAAGTACACATCCCAAGCCATTTAGAGAAGCATCATTATACACCACAAATTTTTTACCTGACTCGGGTTGTACCAACACTGGTGCCTCAGTCAGTAACTTTTTCAATTTCTCAAAGCTCTGTTGACATTATTCCGTCCACTCAAATTTAACATCCTTATGGAGTAGTCTGGTCATAGGAGTAGCAATTATAGAAAATCGGTTTACAAACCGTCGATAATAACCAGCTAAACCCAAGAAACTTCTAACCTCAGTTACATTCTTCGGCAGTTTCCAATCAACAATAGCTGAAATTTTACTGGGATCAACCCGTATACCATCACCCAAAACTATATGACCCAAGAATCTGACTTCTCGAAGCCAAAACTCACTTTTACTAAACTTAGCATACAACTGCTTATCTCTCAACGTTTTCAAAACTATCCTCAAGTGCTCAGCATGCTCTGTCTCATCTTTTGAATAAATTAAGATATCATCAATAAATAACACAACAAACTTGTCCAAGTATGGCCGAAATATGCGATTCATTAAATCCATAAACATGGCAGGAGCATTTGTCAAACCGAATGGCATAACTAAAAATTCATAATGGCCGTACCTTGTTCTAAAAGCAATTTTTGGCATACTGACTCTTCTACTCGCAACTGGTAGTACCCAGACCTCAAGTCAATCTTTGAGAACCATGTCGCTCCTTTCAACTGATCGAATAAATCATCAATTCTCGATAATGAATACTTGTTCTTGACTGTCATCTTATTTAACTACCGATAGTCTACACACAATCTCATTGAACCATCCTTCTTTTTCACAAATAATACGGGAGCACCCCAAGGTAAAAAACTCGATCTCACAAAACCTTTGTCAGTCAACTCTTGCAACTACGACTTTAATTCTTTCAACTCTGTTGGTGCCATTCTATATGGAGCGATCGAGATCGGAGTTGTTCCAGGTATCAACTCAATACCAAATTCTACTTCTCTGATAGGAGGCAAACCCGACAACTCTTCTAGAAATACATCCACAAATTCACATACAATCGGCACTGATTCAATTTTCTTCTCAAATTCCTTTGTATTCAACACATATGCCAAATAAGCTTCATAACCCTTTCTCAAATATCTCTGAGCCGACATCGAAGAAATCATACTAGGCAATGCCTCTGATTCGTCTGATTCAACCCGCAGAATTTTACCATTTTCACATTTTAATTCAATAACCTTTTGTTTACAATTTACTATAGCATCATGCAATGTCAACCAATCCATACCCAAAATAACATCAAATTCGTCAAACGGAAACAACATCAAGTTGGCTAGAAAATAATGACCTCTAATCATCAAAGGACATTTCTTGCATACTTATTAACTATAACACATTTGCCTAACGGGTTTGACACTTTAATCATAAATTCCATGCATACATATGAATGAGTAGAACCGGGGTCAATCAAAGCAATAACATTAACATCATAAATAGAGAAAATACCAGTGATCACATTGGGAGATGAAGCATCTTTATGCGCCCTTATGGCATAAGTTCTAGCCTGAGCTCTAGCTTCAGTTTTAAACGCTGAATCTTTGACTACATTCTTGCTGCTTGCCTCATTCCCAGCATTTCTCGAATATCTTCCTCTCGAAACGGCACCACTAGGTTTTGCATTCTGAAATTTTTCTTTCTCAATTCTCTCGGGACAGTCTCTATGAAAATGATCTGGAGAACCACACTGATAACATTCATTAGTTCTACATGGACCAAGGTGACTTCTACCACATCGTTGGCACTTGAGTCTAACAAATCTCGAATTTCCCACACTAGCCATAGAAGTAGTCTGGGATTTAAAACCCGCGTTTTGCTTCTTACGATTCCCATACGAATGTCCAGCGAAACATGAGAGCGAGAATACATATCTCTGGGTTTTCTAGATTGCGGTGGAAATGTACTGCTCATTGATCTTTTCTTCAAATTTCTATCCTCAGCCTCAACCTTTCTCTTTTCTTTAATTAGTTCTTCAGCCTTGCAAGCTCGATCAACAAGTACTACGAACTCTTTCAACTCAAGAATTCCGACAAATACTTTAATGTCTTCGTTGAGTCCGTCTTCAAATCGTCTGCACATTTTAGCCTCTGAAGGAATATATTCTCTAGCATACTTACTCAATCGAACGAACTCCCTTTCATACTCAGTAACTGTCATGTTGCCTTGTTTAAACTTGAGAAACTCTTTACGCTTCTAATCAACAAATCTTTCACTGATGTATTTCTTCCAAAATTCTTCTTGAAGGAACTCCCAAGTCACTTTCTCTTTCGATACCACTGAAATCAATGTCTTCCACCAATAATAGGCTGAATCTCTCAACAAGGATATAGCACATTTCAAGCACCCTTCAGGTGTACAAGACAATTCATCAAATACCTGAATAGAATTCTCAAGCCAAAATTCTGTTTCTCGGTATCATCATCAACATTTTCCCTGAATTCTTCAGCCCCTTGCTTGCGAATTCTATCAACTGGGGTTCTATGAAATTTCATCAGATCCATACCTTGAGGCATCAGGGGTACTGGTTGAGGAATCGGGGGAGGTTGGGTAGGTTGTTGAGCATTCGGGTTCGTACAAACGAACTCGGTGTATGTATTCATCATCTAGAGAAAGACTTCCTGAGCCCTTTCTCCTCCTCCTTGACCAACAGTAGGAGGTCAACTTTCAGCCGGCACCGCCCCTTCAGTAGGAGCTGGCGTATTGCTCTCTACATCATTAGCCACAGCTGGATCGGGATCCATTTACTATAAAAATTTATTTTAAAGATCAGGAGTCGTCACACTATCACAATATATTATATATGGCATGTATAGCAAAATCCGTACATACGCCATGTTAGTCAGAGAACTGACTAAACCGTAGCTCTGATACAACTAAATGTAATGCCCCCTTACCCGAGACCGTCCCCGGAGTCAAGCATGAGACATTACTAAGCTTATTTTAGCATTTAAACAAGTTCAAACAATTCTCGTAGTAAATTGTCCATCTGCGTCAAAGTCGCTAAAAAAATCATATCTCGAGTTACAAAACTCAAAATCAAATCCTGTAACTTTTCCCTGAAACTAGACTCATATCTCTACTTACTAATTGTTTTCTAGAATTTTTGGTAGGGCCAATTAGTACAGTTTATTAGTTAAAGTCTCCCCTATTTCAAGGTTCGGCTACTCCAACCCCTCTGCACTACAAATCAAATTTCTTCCTGTACAAAGATCCAATGACCATTTCATTTTTTTATCTTAAAAATAAAATAAATAAGGAATCCATACATATAAAGTGTGAGTCCTAATTATTTTTACACAATTTATGATGAATTTCTAAATTCAAAATAGGGAATCCAGAAATTGCTCTGACCCTATTTCACCAAAACGTAAATATCAAATACGATACAACTCTTTTACCTATTTTGTTTCTTCCACATGAAACTAGATTCATTAAGTTTAAATTCCATATTTTATACATCATCTAATTCTATCTCTACTATTTTTAGTGATTTTTCAAACTCACATCACTGCTGCTGTGTGATTCTGTTTTATAGCCAATTTCACCATTTTATGGATTTCCATAGATTAGTTAGCACATAAGGCATACGTGTTATAAAATATAATCTTGATTAGCCACTCTAATAGCTAATCATTATCAAACATTTCCATTCCATCCATGAGCCATATCATAAGATTATATACACAAAATGATTATAATGGTATACATGCCATATTCCAAAAATATACAAGTCATTATACCAAAATAGTTTGTTGATAGTGTGAGCGCGCCTCTGACCATTTCTGATCTCCTAGCCGGCTTGAGAAAACTACAAAGAATAGAGAGGAGGGAGTAAGCATAATTGCTTAGTAAGTTCACATGTGAATAGCAAGTAACATAACCATGCAATAATACGAAATCCACATTTGCATAATATCACCAAAGCATTCATATCATATTTCTCATTCATGATCCTACCATATTATTGTTATACTGAAGTCTCAACCCGAGGGTTAAGTACATACCTGTACAAATTTTCTCATTCACCACACTTACCAACATGTCACCTTCGTTTTAGGTACTCACCTTATCCACTTAAGATTTACCTGTTGAACACATCGGAATATGATTCGAATACACAGATTTCATGCACAAAAGTGCCATACCCGCAGCTAGACAAACTCAATAGCCTGCTGAAATTATGTAGCCAAGCTACCATGTAACCTACCCATAGGTGAACTCAGACTCAACTCAACGAGCTCGGGTGTTCGCATCCATAAGTGAACTCAGACTCAACTTAACGAGTTTGAAACTCAAATATCTTAGTGACATGTCGCTTGTATTCTAATCTATTCCCAAGGTTCAAACGGGCTTTTTCCTCGATCACACATCTTTTATGTCTTCCATAGAATATCGAAAACGATACTCGGTAGCAATTCATATTTAACAGGTAGCACACATAATTTGCATATTACTCAATAATAACCACAAAGCATAATATTTCATGATAATAATCATCATATCATATAAATAACATTAAATTACTTAAAATGACAATTATGTTACTACATTTACACCTGAACTTACTTCGGTACAAAATAAAGAAATTTTGCAATTTAGTCCACAATCTTTTCCTTTTCCCGATCAAGGTGATTCCACGTCTTTCTTGGTCTAAAATAACACATTTAGCTGATCTAATACTCACATTTATCAAAATAGTCCTTATCTCTAACTTTGGAAAAAATACAAATTTGCCCCTAAACTTTTGCATATTTACACTTTTGCCCCAAATGTAACACCCCAAACCTGGACCAGACGTTACGGCCGAATTCAGCGTGTCACGTGGGGAAAGTTACTAAAGAAGTTATGTTTTATCTAAAAATCTTTCTTAGGGTTTGAAGAATGTTTTGTTTTAAGTTAAAGTGAACGGAAGCTGTGCACCAAGTAGGAAGCCAGAAAAGAGGTGGTGAGTCTATTGGACTGCTTAAGTACCAAGCTCTTCACGGATCCAATCCTAGACATGCACACATCCATTGCCACACTTTAAGTCGGTTACTAGTCCACGAATAATTAATTAAGATTAAGTCTATTTAAAATATTCATTTCCTTTGAAAACGTTTATATTGCGGAAGCTTTGCTCGGTTATCGTGATATTTTGAAAATAGGAAACGTTTATAAAACCCGCCCTGAAGCTAACCAATTTAATAACCCAAAATAAATAAAATAATAAAAAGAGCGGCCTTATTACAACTTAAAACAGAAACAAATAATCAAATAATAATCGTAAAACTGAAACAAAAAAAATAGAAATTAATTTTCGTGGCCACTCTAAATCTCGCCCAGCTCCAAGTACACCAACTAGGGCTCACCTGCAAGGATGGAAGGGAAAGGGGTGAGTTTGGAAAACTCAGTGTGTAAGGAAAACCAATCCAAAGCCCAAGTCAGCTCAATCCCATTGAGCCTAAGCCTAATCAGATAATAGTAGGTATTGGGCCGAAGCCCTTTTCAGAGTACAGTAAACTGGACCTTAGCCCCATTTTCAGATAACAGTATGGCCCAGAGGCCTATTTCAGAACAGATCAGACATATTCGTGTATGCAAGCCCAGTCCAGCCTATAACCAATAGCTACACTCCACCCGTACCAGCCCTACACTCCATGTGGGGAATAACTCAACCCACCTGCCCTACTCTCCATAGTTGCAGCATTGCTGCTTAGTTATCAGTAAGTTGAGGCAAAGCCTCCAGTACATGGACAAATCACTTTCAGTACTTCCTCCATCAATAACCCAGTCCCATGCATCAGATAATAATAACATGGGATGCAGTAAATAGTAACAGTCAAACATGCATTCAGGTCAACCTTAACCCTGGAGGTATATCAGTAATTTTGCTACCTGTAAAGGTATTTCAGTAATTTTATCAGTTTTAAGGGTTCTCACGAATGTCACTGTCCTTACTATCCCATTTGTCATCGCAATAATTTATTTGTCTCAATTTCACAGTTTTAGCCATTGGGCCATAAAACCCCTAATGAGCCCTACAGTGTCCACTAGCAATTTAAGCCCATTTAATCCAAGTTTTATGACCAGTTTACCGGTTAAGCAGTTTCGATTCTACAGTCTAACAGAACATACTTATTGCCTATTTTTTTTATTTTACCCGTATGGGCCCATAAGCCCATTGGGCCTAGTTTTAGCTTATCGAGGCCCAATTATTGAAGTGCACGAAATTTCACACACGACTAACTTACCACTTTGCGATTTCAGATCTAATGATTTCTAAACGTCTTGCGAGCACTCGCACACTCACAAGCCCACGGAATGCCAGATTTTTGGCATTTCGGCTTTTACCGATTTCAACTATTAGAGGGTGTTCGATACACACCTATTTTGCGACGACTGCTACTGAAATCCCTTATGATGTCCTACAATTGATTACCATAATTCTTAGATTGCAACCCACAACAACCAATCCCAATATTCAGCAACCCATATTCGAACCATGCCCCTAAAGCCTTTAGAATCTTACCTTTTTGCCGAAAACCGATGACTAGATCTAAGTCTAGTTGTTCCAAAGATCCAAGCCTTCGATCAAACCTCTAGAAGACACTAATCACCAAAAGAAATCATCGGTTAAAGACCCTTAAAGCCCTATGCCCAAATCGACAGCCTCCTTAGGTTTTAGGGACTTCGGCTTTTCTAAATTGTAAAATAAGACTAGATCTGAGGTGATGAGCACTTCCACTTATTCCTCTTTGATTTCTACGCAGATCTGATGTAGATCTATCCTCCAAACAATAGTAGAGCTCGAATCTAAGAGATCTCAAGTTTCGACTATAAGTCCCTAAATCTATGCGATTTTGGCTTTTTAAGTGATGAAGATGACAATTTGAGGCTATAACTTTGAAGTAATGTTGCCGACAGATACTAAGGGTTTAGAGAAGATGAAATTTGATCAAAAAGAACAAAAATAACTGAAGGATTTTGGCTTGGAGAAATCAGCACAAGAAGTGAGTTTTCGGGATTTCAGCTTTTATGGCAATAGGCTATGGAGGTTTTGTGGAGGATGGGATTGACAGAGGAGGTGAGTAAGGTGATCAGAAGGTTTTGGCTAGAAGAAAAAGCAAAAGGAAGAAAGAAAATGGAGGAAAAAGAGAGGAAGAAGAAATCGGCACCAAGGAGAAGGAATTTGCATTTTCGGCTTTTGTGAGAACTTAGAAAAGATGAATGGCAGTGAAAGCTCTCAGGTGGCTAACCCTAATTCTCCAAGACAAAAAGAGAAAAGAACTTAACCCTAATATCAAATAAAACAATCGGCCCAACCTCCCTAAGGCCCTTGCCGAAATTCACTTAAGTGATCACATGCCCGGCACATGCCTAAAATTAAAAAGTAACAATATGCTTACCTTGCAACTTGAACCCTGGACCTTTAATTCCTTCCCAGACGCCATTTTTTTAGGAACTTAGTGCTGCCACCTTGCCATTTTACCAAGGCCTTATTTGTGTCCTATTTTACCACCTTAACTTTAAAAGCCCATATCACTAGAACCCTCTCTCCCAAAATTAAAATTCAGGAATTGCCTCAAATTAAATTTACTCTTGGGCCTTTTTTTCCCACACCGTAAACCCTTCGTAATTTATTTAATTACTAAACTAAACATACGAAATAATAATAATAACATCCAAATTATTTGGGCCGTTTTCCACTCGAACCCAGACTCAAGGCCCAATACTTCCTGGCCCAAAAATCGGGGCGTTACAACTCTACTCCCCTTAAAGAAATTTCGTCCTCGAAATTTTCAAACTATCAACTAACCGTATTTCTCAAGTCAAACCACTATGCTTCTGCTACGCACTCTAATTAAAAATAAATCTTAGTACGACCCAGAACGTCTAATTACTAAAGTAAAGAAACATCTATCAAGTACGCATACAACTCGTAACACACACTTAAATAAAATAAGCTTGGCAATCCTGAGCTCGATGCTCCTCGGACCCATATCTAAAGCATGCTCCTGTCTTCCTATGGCATTCACCCAGATGACGCC
Organism: Gossypium hirsutum; assembly: GCF_007990345.1. NCBI lineage: Eukaryota > Viridiplantae > Streptophyta > Magnoliopsida > Malvales > Malvaceae > Gossypium > Gossypium hirsutum. The sequence continues at coordinate 46,187,725 of NC_053424.1, forward strand.
TGTTGAAGTTCTTGCAGGTTGGAAAGTTTGGTCGTGTCTTAACATGTTTCATAGAACGAGGCTCTGTTCTCTAAGAACTAGGATCCTTCTTTTTCTTACACTCCAAGCACCCTACTTGAAGCGTTTCCCTAATTTCCTTAATTCTGGTATCCAATACTTCCTCTACCACTTTCCTTACTAACTCGGCCAGTGCCTCAGTTACCGCTACTCGAAGTTGGCAGACTTTGCTTACCCTCAGAATCCATATCAACACTCTACATTATCAGCATGCATAATAATAACTACCAAGATCTCGATTCAAAAATTTCAGTATTTATACAGATCTCCTATTTATAAAGAGTATTTCAAAGTTCTTGTTTTCGCACTATCGTATGCTACCTATAGTCTTAGTCTTCTAAAGTTTTCAGTTTTCCCTACTGCCTCAGTTTCTATAGTTTCAGTATTACCCTAACTACAGAATCATAGTAGGGTCTCAGTACTATCTATAGTAGTATAACAATATTTTTGTACAGTACATAATAAAAATACTTACAGACTTGGTATCGGGGATTCAGTGTGCCACTTCTTCAGTTATCAAATTTCAAAAACCCAGAAAAACTTAAACCATTTTAAGATTGAACCTTGAAACATGTATACCTTGTAAAATATCTTTGAAAAGAATTTTCCAAAACCGTTTCCAAAATACCCTTCTTGGGCCTAAGTTTAGCAAATTTTTTCGAACAACTTTTCGGACCCTAATCCACAACCGAGTTTTTGTAACCAGGCTCTGATACCACTAAATATAACACCCCAAACCCGGACCAAACATTACGGTCGAATTCAGCTTGTCACATGGGGAAAGTTACTAAAGAAGTTATGTTTTATCTAAAATTCTTTCTTAGGGTTTGAAGAATGTTTTGTTTTAAGTTAAAGTGAACGGAAGCTGTGCACCAGGTAGGAAGCCAGAAAAGAAGAGGTGAGTCTGTTGGACTGCTTAAGTACCAAGCTCTTCATGGATCCAATCCTAGACATGCACACATTCATTGCCACACTTTAAGCCGGTTACTAGTCCATGAATAATTAATTAAGTTTAAGTCTATTTAAAATATTCATTTCCTTTGAAAATGTTTATATTGCAGAAGCTTTGCTCAGTTATCGTGATATTTTGAAAATAGGAAACTTTTATAAAATGTGCCCTAAAGCTAACCAATTTAATAACCCAAAATAAATAAAATAATAAAAAGAGCGGCCTTATTACAACTTAAACCAAAAACAAAATAATCAAATAATAATCGCAAAACTTAAACAAAAAAAATAGAAATTAATCTTCATGGCCACTCTGAATCCCGCCCAGCTCCAAGTCCACCAACTAGGGCTCACCTGCAAGGATGGAAGGGAAAGGGGTGAGTTTGGAAAACTCAATGTGTAAGGAAAACCCATCCAAAGCCCAAGTCAGCTCAAGCCCATTGGGCTTAAGCCTATTCAGATAATGTTGGGTATTGGGTCGAAGCCCTTTTCAGAGTACAATAAACTAGACCGTAGCCCCATTTTCAGATAACAGTATAGCCCAGAGGCCCATTCCAGAACAAATCAGACATATTCGTGTATGCAAGCCCAACCCAGCCTATAACCAACCGCTACACTCCACCCGTACTAGCCCTACACTCCATGTAGGAAATAACTCAACCCACCCGGCCCTACTCTCCACTATTGCAGCATTGCTGCTCACCTATCAGTAAGTTGAGGCAAAGCCTCCAGTACATGGACAAACCACTTTCAGTACTTCCTCCATCAATAACCCAGTCCCATGCATCAGATAATAATAACATGGTATGTAGTAAATAGTAACAGTCAAACATGCATTCAGGTCAACTTTAACCCTAGAGGTATATCAGTAATTTTGCTACCTATAAAGGTATTTCAGTAATTTTATCAGTTTTAACGGTTCTCACGAATGTTACTGTCCTTGCTATCCAATTTGTCATCGCAATAATTTATTTGTCTCAATTTCATAATTTTAGCCATTGGACCCTAAAACCCCTAATGGGGCCTACAGTGTCCACTAGCAATTTAAGCCCATTTAAACCAAGTTTTATGACCAGTTTACCAGTTTAAGCAGTTTCGATTCTACAGTCTAACAGAACATACTTATTGCCTATTTTTTTATTTTACCCGTATGGGCCCGTAAGCCCATTGGGCCCAATTTTAGCCTATCGAGGCCCAATTACTGAAGTGCACGAAATTTCACACACGACTAACTTACCACTTTGTGATTTCAAATCTAATGATTTCTAAATGTCTTGCGAGCACTCGCACACTCACAAGCCCACGGAATGCCGGATTTTTGGCAATTATGCTTTTGTCGATTTGAACTATGAGAGGGTGTTCGATACACACCTATTTCGCGACGACTGCTACTAAGATCCCTTACGATGTCTTAGATTGCAACCCACAACAACCAATCCCAATATTCAGCAACCCATATTCGAACCATGTCCCTAAAGCCTTTAGAATCTTACCTTTTTGCCGAAAATCGATGACTAGATCTAAGTCTAGTTGTTCCAAAGATCCAAGCCTTCGATCAACCTCTGGAAGACACTAATCACCAAAAGAAACCATCGGTTAAAGACCCTTAAAGCCCTATGCCCAAATCGATAGCCTCCCTAGATTTTAGGGACTTCGGCTTTTCTAAATTGTAAAATAAGACTAGATCTGAGGTGATGAGCACTTACCACTTATTCCTCTTTGATTTCTACGTAGATCTGATGCAGATCTATCCTCCAAACAATAGTAGAACTCAAATCCAGGAGATCTGAAGTTTTGGCTATAAGTCCCTAAATCTATGGTATTTCCACTTTTTAAGTGATGAAGAAGATGACAATTTGAGGCTATAACTTTGAAGTAATGTTGCCGACAGATACTAAGGGTTTAGAAAAGATGAAATTTTATCAAAAAGAACAAAATAACTGAAGGATTTTGGCTTGAAGACATCGGCACAGGAAGTGAGTTTTCGGGATTTCGGATTTTATGGCAATCGGCTATGGAGGTTTTGTGGAGGATGGGTGTAACACCCCGAACTCATGGCCGTTACAGGAAATTGAACACGAGGTGTTACCGGCTTACTTCATTTATTTCCCCCTATATTTTTTTTTGTTCCAGGCAAGCTGGCTACTGTATCATGGTCGCTTTAAAAATCATATTTTGAGTTATGAAACTCGAAATCCAATTCCGTAAATTTTACTCAATACTAGACTCATATATCTATATGGTGGAATTTTTGTAGAATTTTTGGTTGGGCCAATTAGTACAGTTTATTTGTTAAAGTTTCCCCTATTTCAAGGTTCGACTACACTGACCTCTGTACCTTACGATTTAAATATCTCCCTGTAAAGGGCTTCAATGCCTATTTCGTTTGTCTCTAATGAAACTAGACTCGATAACAAATCTGTACATATAAGGCACGACCTCTAATTATCTCGATAAAGTTTACGGTGAATTTTCTAATTCATAACAGTGGATCCAGAAATCGCTCTGGCACTGTTTCACAAGAATTTAATTATCTCCTAACATAAAGTTCATATGGTCGTTTCGTTTCTTCCATATGAAAATAGACTCATCAAGCTTCGATTACCTAATTTATTCATTATTTAATTCCATTTCTACTATTTTTAGTGATTTTTCAATCTCACAACACTGCTGCTGTCAGCATCTGTTACTAAAGCAGACTATTCCTATTTCGTGATTTTTCCTTGATCTAACTAATAATTCATCATACATGTCACAATTTATGACCATGACTAGCCATGCCAAAGACTAATCATCACCGAGCATCTCCCCACTACACTGTTACCAAATCATGAATTTAACACCGAAAATAAATTAGCCACGACATATGGCGTAATAATCGAGTAGACCTCGACCAATACTCAACCACAACCGAATTACCAAGACTTGTGACCAAGCATCATAGAACCAAATCCAAACGAACATTTATGCCATTTTCGCATGGCTAAAAGTTTACATACCAAATTTCAAACAAAACATAATAGCCTATACATGCCAAATGTTCTCCTAGACCAACTAAGAAGAAAGTACCAAAAGTTGCTAGCCGGTGTGATGACTTCGATGACGGTCCCGAGCACGGCAAAAAGACGAGTCCAAGAAACCTAAAATAGGTGACAAGCAACCACCGAATGAGTATATAACTCAGTAAGCCATAAGCATTCCACAACCATCCATTAATAAAATTATCACAACAGGAAACAATGAAATGAGGCTAAGTACTCCATCCATACCGAACTATACCATAGTTCCTTAAACCTTACGGTTCAATCTCATACCAAGTCCTACATTGACCTTTCATACATCATTTTATTTTCGTTACAATCATACAATTAAACGACCTTTCACCTATTCCACGATGAACCTTATGTACGTGACTTCAACTATAATCATCACATAGGTTCAAAACTTACCAAGCTCAACTCCAAATATAAACATAGCGCCTATTAGCCATGAACTCAAGGTACTTACCTTTTCCGCTGTCCAAAATCGACTCGGTAAAGTCGCGCCCTTAATGTAAATAATTTATAGAAAATATATAGTGGGTTCGCACACATAGTGCTTAATAATCAACCGCGCACACTTAGTGCCATGTACTTTAAACTTGCACACTTAGTGCCATGCATTTCAAGTTCGCACACCTAGTGCCAATCTCACAACCGTGAACACTTATTGCCCGCACACTTAGTGCCGAAAACCAGCCACTCTATATGCTTCACTTCCTTTTTACATTTGACAATTTCATCTCTACATACATATACATTTGTATACATTTCATCTCATTAAACACAATTGCATAGGTATTACGATCATTTAAATCAATAACAAAGATATGCTTAATGACTTACCTTGTGTTAGGTAAAATAGTTCCAAGTCGGCTACTCGGTGACCTTCGATTTTCCCTCGTTGGACGCCTCTCCTTTAGGATCTTGAGCTTAAACAAATAAATTAACTCATTTAACCGCTTTGCTACATATATTGGTATCCACATTTTAATGATTTTATGACATACGAAACGACATGGTAAAATTTTCATCTTGCTACCTTATGTTCTTAGCTATTCGGTTAATAACCTTATGCAATTACCATACTATCAATAATCTAATCACACATGCATATGCATACTTGGACATTCGGTAATCACCTTTGCTAATTTTAAACTCAACATCACATAAGCTCCCAAGTGATGGCCGAATATGTATATCTATACTATCTCCTATAATTCATCTAATCACAAAATTTCATCTCATGAACACTTGACCCATTTTTTTTTACCCCATATGGCCGAATGCTTCATTTGTTACCCAACTAACCATTCAACAACTTCAACCTCATTACCACCCTTTTATGCCTAATTATCTAAGTCAAGATAAAATCATCAACATGCCTAACTATAGCCGAATGTGCAACATTAATCTATCATTTCCATTTCATTTAACACTTAACATTTACCACATATCGATTCACCAAACTCTTCATCTATTCATGCTCTCATATTCGGTCACCCATACCTATACGAACCATATAACTAATTAATCCTAGGGTTAAACACAAGTACAATATTTAAGCACCATGGCCGAACCTTCATGAAGTTGCGAAGACCCATCATTTCTACTCCTCACACACTCTCACATCCAATCCTTTTATTAAACACTCAAGCTCAATCATCTTCATGCCTCATCACTACAACATCAAAACACCAACCAAGAAAGACAACACCCATGGCCGAATATCATCTCCATCAATAGCAAAAATTTAAACCATGGCTAGGTAGAACTTAAACTAACAACTAAAACATGCATGAATTTCAAAAAAAATAACATCAAACATACCTCAACCTAGGTACAAGCATGGCCGAACTTCTTCACCTTTCTTTCCCTCACTCACGGCAATTGTAACAAGGAAAAGGATGAACACTCCTTCTTCCTCCCTTATTTTATTCATCTTTTTCTTTTAATTCCTTTCTTTAATTTATTTTATCTCCAATAACCAAATTTCTTATTATAATATCTAATTCAAACAAATATATTACCCATCATCAATCTATCTTGGTCGGCCACTATAAGGGAATTGGGCAATTTGACATGCAAGTCCACCCTTGTGTTGACATGCACTAATAAGCCCTTTAAAATTAGCCTATCATATTTCACCATGTCTCATGTTGATCCCTATTTAATAATTCCTCATGCAATTGGCAAAATTAGGGAATGAAACTTCCACATATGCATGTACACACATGATAAGCATAGAATATAACAATTAATTATTTTATGACTCGGTTTTGTGGTCCCGAAACCACTTTCCGACTAGGGTCACATTAGGGCTGTCACAATGGGATTGGTAGAGGAGGTGAGTAAGGTGATCAGAAGGTTTCGGCTAGAAGAAAAAGCAAATAGGAAGAAAGAAAATGGAGGAAAAAGAGAGGAAGAAGAAATCGGCACCAAGGAGAAGGAATTTGCGTTTTCGGCTTTTATGAGAACTTAGAAGGAATTTGCGTTTTCAGCTTTTGTGAGAACTTAGAAAGATGAATGGCAGTGAAAGCTCTCAGGTGGCTAACCCTAATTCTCCAAGATAGAAAAAGAAAAGAACTTGGCCCTAATATCAACTAAAACAATCGGCCCAACCTCCCTAAGCCCTTGCCGAAATTCACTTAAGTGATCAAATGCTCGGCACATGCCTAAAATTAAAAGTAACAATATGCTTACCTTGCAACTTGAACCCTGGACCTTTAATTCTTCCCAGACGCCATTTTTTTAGGAACTTAGTGCACCACCTTGCCATTTTACCAAGCCTTATTTGTGTCTTATTTTACCACCTCAAATTTAAAAGCCCATATCGCCAGAACCCTCTCTCCAAAATTAAAATTCAGGAATTGCCTCAAATTAAATTTACTCTTGGCCTTTTTTCCCATACCATAAACCCTTCGTAATTTATTTAATTACTAAACTAACATATGAAATAATAATAAAACATCCAAATTATTCGGCCGTTTTCCACTCGAACCCAGACTCAAGCCCAATACTTCCAGTCCCAAAATTAGGGCGTTACAACTCTACTCCCCTTAAAGAAATTTCGTCCTCGAAATTTCAAACTATCAACAAATTGTATTCTCAAGTCAAACCACTATGCTTCTGCAATGCACTCTAATTAAAAATAATTCTTAGTACGGCCCAGAACGTCTAATTACCAAAGTAAAGAAACATCTATCAAGTACGCATACAACTCGTAACACACACTTAAATAAAATAAGCTTGGCAATCCTGAGCTCAATGCTCCTTGGACCCACATCTAAAGCATTTTCCTGTCTTCCTATGGCATTCACCCGGATGACGCCTGTTGAGTTCTTGCAGGTCGAAAAGTTTGGTCGTGTCTTAACATGTTTAACAGAACGAGGCTCTGTTCTCTAAGAACTCGGATCCTTCCTTTCTTACACTCCAAGCACCCTACTTGAAGCTTTCCCTAATTTCCTGAATTTTGGTATCCAATACTTCCTCTACCACTTTCCTTACTAACTTGGCCAGTCCTCAGTACCAAGCTCCGAGTTACCGCTACCCGAAGTTGGCAGACTTCGCTTACCCTCAGAATCCATATCAACACTCTACATTATCAGCATACATAACAATAACTACCAAGATCTCGATTCAAAAATTTTAGTATTTATACAGATGTCCTATGTATAAAGAGTATTTCAAAGTTCTTGTTTTTGCAGTATCGTATCCTAGCTACAGTCTCAGTCTTCTAAAGTTTTTAGTTTTCCCTACTGTCTTAGTTTCTACAGTTTCAGTATTACCCTAACTACAGAATCATAGTAGGGTCTCAGTACTATCTATAGTAGTATAACAATATTTCAGTACAGTATAGAATAAGAATACTTACAGACTTGGTACCGGGGATTCAGTGTGCCACTTCTTCGGTGATCAAATTTCAGAAACCCAGAAAAACTTAAACCCTGTTAAGATTGAACCTTAAAACATGTATACCTTGTAAAATATCTTTGAAAATAATTTTCCAAAACTATTTCCAAAATACCCTTATTGGGCCTAAGTTTAGCAAAGTTTTTCAAAAAACCTTTTAGACTCTAATCCATAGCCGAGTTGTTGTAACCAGGCTCTGATACCACTAAATGTAACACCCCAAACCCGGACCAGACGTTACGGCCTAATTTAGCGTGTCACATGGGGAAAGTTACTAAAGAAGTTATGTTTTATCTAAAAATCTTTCTTAGGGTTTGAAGAATGTTTTGTTTTAAGTTAAAGTGAACGAAAGCTGTGCACCAGGTAGGAAGCCAGAAAAGAGGAGGTGAGTCTGTTGTACTGCTTAAGTACCAAGCTCTTCATGGATCCAATCCTAGACATGCACACCTCCATTGCCACACTTTAAGCCGGTTACTAGTCCACAAATAATTAATTAAGTTTAAGTCTATTTAAAATATTCATTTCCTTTGAAACGTTTATATTGCGGAAGCTTTGCTCGATTATCGTGATATTTTGAAAATAGAACACTTTATAAAATGCGCCCTAAAGCTAACCAATTTAATAACCCGAAATAAATAAATAATAAAAAGAGCGACCTTATTACAACTTAAACCAGAAATAAAATAATCAAATAATAATCGCAAAACTTAAACAAAAAAAACAGAAATTAATCTTCGTGGCCACTCTGAATCTCGCCCAGCTCCAAGTCCACCAACTAGGGCTCACCTGCAAGGATGGAAGGGAAATGGGTGAGTTTGGAAACTCAGTGTGTAAGGAAAACCCATCCAAAGCCCAAGTCAGCTCAAGCCCATTGCGCTTAAGCCCATTCAGATAAAGTGGGTATTGGCTGAAGCCCTTTTCAGAGTACAATAAACTGGACCTTAGCCCCATTTTCAGATAACAGTACGGCCCAGAGGCCCATTCCAGAACAGATCAGACATATTCGTGTATGCAAGCCCAACCCAGCCTATAACCAACCGCTACACTCCACCCGTACCAGCCCTACACTCCATGTGGGAAATAACTCAACCCACCCAGCCCTACTCTCCACAATTGCAGCATTGCTGCTCAGTTATCAGTAAGTTGAGGCAAAGCCTCTAGTACGTGGACAACCCATTTTCAGTACTTCCTCCATCAATAACCCAATCGCATGCATCAGATAATAATAACATGGCATGTAGTAAATAGTAACAATCAAACATGCATTCAGGTCAACCTTAACCCTAGAGTATATCAGTAATTTTGCTACCTATAAAGGTATTTCAGTAATTTTATCAGTATTAAGGTTCTCACAAATGTTACTGTCCTTACTATCCCATTTGTCATCGCAGTAATTATTTGTCTCAATTCACATTTAGCCATTAGGCCCTAAAACCCTAATGGGCCCTACAGTGTCCACTAGCATTTAAGCCCATTTATCCAAGTTTTATGACCAGTTTACTGGTTTAAGCAGTTTCGATTCTACAGTCTAACAGAACATACTTATTGCTATTTTTTATTATTTTACCCGTATGGGCCCGTAAGCCCATTGGCCCAATTTTAGCCTATCGAGGCGAATTACCGAAGAGCACAAAATTTACACACGACTAACTTACCACTTGTGATTTCAGACCTAATGATTTCTAAACGTCTGCGAGCACTCGCACACTCACAAGCCACGGAATGACGGATTTTTGAATTTCAGCTTTTGCCTATTTGAACTATGAAAGGTGTTGATACACACCTGCTTCACGACGACTACTACTGATCCCTTACATTTCCTACAATTGTTACCACAATTCTTAGATTGCAACCGACAACAACCATCCTAATATTCAGCAACCCATATTTGACCACGCCCCTAAAGCCTTTAGAATCTTACCTTTTTGCCAAAAACCGATGACTAGATCTAAGTCTAGTTGTTCTAAAGATCCAAGCCTTCGATCAAACCTCTGGAAGACACTAATCACCAAAAGAAATCGTCGGTTAAAGACCCTTAAAGCCCTATGCCCAAATCGACAGCCTCCCTAGACTTTAGAGACTTCGGCTTTTGTAAATTCTAAAATAAGACTAATCTGCGGTGATGAGCACTTACCACTTATTCCTCTTTGATTTTACACAGATCTGACGTAGATCTATCCTCCAAACGATAGTAGAACTCGAATCCAGGAGATTTGAAGTTTCGGCTATAAATCCCTAAATCTATGGTATTTCGGCTTTTAAGTGATGATGAAGTGACAATTTAGGCTATAACTTTAAGTAATGTTGCCGACAGATACTAAGGGTTTAGAGAAGATGAAATTTGATCAAAAAGAGCAAAAATAACTGAAGGATTTTGGCTTGGAGAAATCGGTACAAGAAGTGAGTTTTCGGGATTTCGACTTTTATGGCAATCGGCTATGGAGTTTTGTGGAGGATGGATTGACAGAGGAGGTGGGTAAGGTGATCAGAAGGTTTCGGCTAGAAAAAGCAATAGAAGAAGAAAAAGAGGAAAAAAGAGGAAGAAGAAATCGCACCAAGGAGAAGGAATTTGCATTTTCGCTTTGTGAACTTAGAAAGATGATGCAGTGAAGCCTCAGTCTAACCCTATTCTCCAAGAAAAGAGAAAAGACTAACCCTAATATAAATAAAACAATCGCTACCCTAAGCCTTGCCGAAATACTTAAGTGATCAATGCGCACAGCCTAAAAAAATAACAATATGTACTTGAACTGGTCCGACTTTAATTCCTTCTAGAACAGCTCATATTTTAAG